>NC_056522.1:148625543-148631995 GCF_019175285.1 Sceloporus undulatus | reverse complement strand
ATATTTTGCTTTGTTGGACTGCAGCAGCTGGGATCAAACATGTGGCTGGTGGAAATGGTGGGGAAATGTTCCCCTACTCTTTCCATAAACTGCCTGTGGGCCACAGCCTTGAATATTAATGGTGCTAACTGGAAATCAGGCTATTGCTTGAAGTAACAGAACCCAAAACCCTGTCTGTGTATTATTGCCTGAAATGATATTTGATTTTAAAGCAAACACAGGAATAGAAGACCCTCCTTCTACTTTGGAAACAGACTTTCTCACCCAACTAGCAATGGTACAGAAAACATCTGGTTTTCTGCATTTTGAAGTCACTCATTCTCACATGCTTGAAAATTCTTATCAGGGAAAATGTAAAGAAATGTGGAAAGCAGAATACAATAAAAAAATTGGCACTTGTTGAATTCTTGAGCACTTTGTGGGAGAGCACATGCATCACTATTCAAATTATTGGTACTAACATATTTGCAGAAAGTTCAGGGATGTTTCTTTGACTGCTTAGACAAAGCCAAGAATTTCCTATGATTTGCAGACCACTAATAAGCATCATCAGCTTTGAGGTAGCAGCTGTCCAGCACATGTTCTTTCATGTAGCATGTGAAAAAAGGAGAGGCATCTTGAATAATCAGGATATCAAGATTCTGTATCTTAGACATTTTTAAAGTATGGATGTCTATTGTTGTCTGTTCATTTGGTAGTTTGTGTGTTTCTGTGTCTTGCCCTCTCTATCAACCTATATCCACATATCTACCCACCTCAAACACAACACTCACTCTCTCTCTCTCTCTCTCTCTCATACACACACACATGCTAAATCTGAACAGTGATACTGTGACAATACTGGATAGAAATATGCCTAGATACTCAGACTAGAATCCTAGAGATAGGAATCCCAACTGAAGTATACCCAGTGAATCAACTATAAATCTATATTAATAGATCAACTCTGGTTAGGACAGACAATAAGATTAAGCTTAATTTTCCTATCTCCCTGGATATCTGTGACATTTTTTCTTCAAACAAGTCATTCTGGTTGCAGTGGGTTCTTCTGGGTTTCCAAGTCCTGCTTTGACCACCAATTTCTGCCTAAGATTGGCACAAGTGATTGGCACTATTTGTTTTGATCTGGGCATTAAATTTCTACTATTCTCAGGTGCATGTGAGCACCTATTCTGGTGCACAACAACAAGTCTTCCATTCAACTGAAACTAGTTATTGCTCTTTAAGAGTACCTTTTTGAGAAATGATTTTACAAATACATAGAATTCAAAGATATAGCTGTATGATCAGTATATATTGCAGCACCTTTGAGACTAACTGAAAGAAATTGGCAGCATGAGCTTTTGTAGACTTCAGTCTACTTATGCATCTGAGGAAGTAGACTGAAGTCTATGAAAGCTCATGCTGCCAATTTCTTTCTTTTTAGTCTCAAAGGTGCTACAAGATCTCTTTATGTACAAATACATGGTCATCATATTCAGGCCTTATGCCAAAGTCTACATCTGAAAATATAATGTGTGAAGCAGTCCAAAGTGTTTTAGTTTATGACCCTTAATCCTATTCTTTTTCTCAAACCCAGGACTTTATTGCACTGCCTCTGGTGCCCGACTTATCTCTTCCGAATTTGTGCCAAATTGGAAAGTTAGGCTAATTTTATCACATGGACTTTTCCCTCAAAATGGCTTCCCATTGCCTCCAGTGTTGAATTCAGGCCCCGTAAGTCACTTTGGTGGCCATTTTTCCAAATCGGAAGCTACAGAATTAGAAAAAAATGGCCACCAAAGCAACTTATGGCACCCAAATTCAACACTGGAGACAATGGGAAGCTGTTTTGAGGGGAACGTCCATGTGATAAAATCAGCTTAACTTCTGAATTTAGCTCAAATTCAGAAGAGGTAAGTCGGGCACCGAAGGCAGTGCAGTAAAGTCCCCAGTGTCTTCATAAGACACTATGAATTACTACTCCAGATCACATAATTTTACCTCCTTTCCCATTCCAATAACTATGTAATAGTTGATACTAAATATCATAGATCAAAGACACTTGCCTCTATGACAGTAAATCAGAGATGATTTCAGGGCAGAAAACCGATAAAAGTTTCAGTACTAAACACCATGTTGTTAGCTAAAGGAAGCTATTATTATCTTTCTGGTGTGACTGATTTTCAGTGGCAACAGTATTTGTAGACCTTGAGATTCAAGAATGAGTGTTTTGAGCCTTGCTATTTTTAATCTTCTAACCAACCCATCCACCACTAATGCACATGTGAAATATGTCTTCCATCCTCCCATTTTCTTTTCAAGCCACATACCAAGTCATAACACAAACACTCTTTAATCCCTATTCTTCCATTTAGGCTATGTCCTTTCACTCTTCAGTCTTCATTTTCAAGGTCAAAAAATATCCTCTTCATAGTATGCTAAGGAATACTCACCTTACTTGTCATTATTCCTCTCAGGATTCTTCCAAAATCCACAGATAGACACACCACGGGTGTATCTTAGGTTAACTCCAACACCATCAATTTAGCCCTTTCCTAATTCTTTTACATTTGCACCTTGCTTTCTCTGTGTTCCTCCTTCTTTTCTAGCTATTCACAGACTTTGATGAAGACACTTGGGAGAATGAATTTTGTCAAGGAATGATGGAATAGTACTCCCCCCTGCTATACATGCAAACAAATAACAAAAGTTCAGATGCTCTCCTCCCATTAAGAACGCTTCTATAAGAATTCCTCCCTAGAACCATTACATTGCTGGGTTTGGATTCTCACTAGCCTACCAGGTAAATTCATACCCATATCTTAGAGTTTAAGCATATGTCATTTTTGTAGTCTAACCCCATACTTTCTTCTTCATAGACTGTCCCTGTAAACTGCATGGGCATAGTATTTTAATTAAAGAAGAATTAAATGAGGTAATAAGTTCCTAATGGCAATGGCAGAATTTGTGTCTGGAAGATATGTCTGGCAAAGAGAAATGAGGAATCCCGTTGGTGTCCTCCAGCTCTCCTTCTCTGGAATGCAGTGGAATTTATGGGAGAGATGGGATGGGCCAGGAGAAGTAAACTGTTCAACCCAGTCATGAAAGTTTAGGGCATTCTCATTTAAAATCAGGTTTAGAAAAGAAAATGGTTATACATCAGTAATAAATTTTACACTATGGAATATATTGGGAGTTTTTTATTCATTCAGTTGAATGAGTTGAACAACATAATGACACCTGGTGTCAGGAATTGAGTACCTCAAAGTTTTTGCCATGCTTGTTAGTCATTTAGGTTTGTCTGTTTTGTTTCATGTTACTTTAGGATAGGATATGTCCTACTGGTGGTGCTGGGTGGAAGGGGATGGTTATCTGTCCTACAGATGGCTAAAGAGCAAGTGTGAAGGGGAGGGGATAGACACCAGGAACTGCCTGGTATAAGAGAAAACAATGGAGGATATGAGAAAGGAAATGTTTTGCTTTTATGATGAATGAGGTTTGAGCATGCAAAAAGGTTTGAATTGCTTTGTGCTTTTATTATATTATGCAACTGAATTGCCTCAGTCCCACAAACATTACCATACTGTGAACTGGTTTCTGAATAAAGCTTGCAGTTTAACACTGAAGTTTGGGGCTTCTGAGTCAAAGACTGCCAGTGAAGAGCTTATCGCTTCACATTTTAAATCAGCTCCAGCCTCACGGGCTGCAGCCAGGACGCGGGATGGAAGCGGGGATTAAAGCACACTAAATCACCACCAGACCAGGTCCCAGTTTCTGACTTCTGAAAAATGCTGGCAGAGTGTGGCTTGGACCTTGCTGGGACCGGACTGATGGTGGCCAGTGATTCAACAGCGATTTAGTGTGCAATAATCCCTGCCTCCATCCCGCATACCAGCTGCAGCCCAGGAGGCTGGAGCCGCTTTAAAACGCCAAGTGATTAGCCCCTACATGACACCTGGCCTCAGGGACTGTGAAGGATCCCATCCCATCCACTGCCAGTCCAGTCTGCTTGCAGTGAGGAAAAGATACAATTTTATGTACTGCCTCAGTCAGAAAAATGTCTTAGGCCAGCCCTGACCTCTAGTTTCTTTAGTTATTTTAGAGCAGACAACAAAGCTTCCAGATGGTATTGATCTGCAACTCCTATAAGCCCCAGCCAACAAGCAAGGAATACGTTTTGTAAGCCTAGACGTTTTAGAGGGCCATTGGTTTGTCACCCATTTTAAAATATCTCAGAATTTTCAAAGGGATATCTTCCTGAGAAACCATTGGCCAGACAGATTGCACAAAGTAGCTTAGAAAGTCAATAGTCTCCCAGACTGCTTGTTCAAAAAGTGATTCTTGAATGTGTTGATGTGTGCAGGGGGGCAGGGACATGTCACGACTGAAAGGCAATTGTATAGCAGGGATCTGAAAAGAAGAAAGGAACTACTATAGTGGGGTTTTTAAAACTAGGAATATACTTAAGCAACAATATTTTGTGTGCATGTGAATCTGCTCTGTATAGCTTTTACTCCTGGATATCCAAGGGCCTCAGTGTTTGTTTGTGTTTGTGTGTGTGTGTGTGTGTGTGTCAAACAATGGCCAAAAGGGAAATATAAATGCAGATATACAAAAGCACTCATGCATTTCTTTCCACTACGATTTGTGTCTGTGCAAAAAGAATTGCCCTCTCCATGTCTGTCTCCTCAGACCTCAAAAATTCAATAATGGTGATTGCAACTTCAGCTGTTTGATCATTGGAACACCATTTTCATCACAGCACCATTTTCATCACACCTCTTCCAAAGCACTTTTTCTCACCTTTAATTTTTCCATTGCACTTCTGACTCTTCCTGCATTTAAAGGCTCGGTTTTACTTTGAGGAATAAACCACCCAGTTTCTGATTACTTTGTTTTGGGTTTATTTTTTTTAACCACCGAACTCTGTGAAGGAAATAGTCATCATTTTCCATCCTGATTATAAAAGGGCAGGCTAGCCTCCAGATAAAACAAATAAAGATTCCAAAACTCTGTGGAGAGTTGCATCATATCCTCATGCATTCAATGGACCGAACAAAAGGTGAACTTTGCTCCATGTGTACTTCTTTGCATGCATAGTTACAGCATTGTTTTGAGTTATGAAAGCAGGGAGAGCCCTGTAATAGCAGCCATAAAACAGAAGCTGTGAGCTAAGAATTTTCAGAGTTATATCTGCAGTGTTTTTGAGCGATGTAGATATCTTTCGCCGAGTGCGCAGGCTCCCTTTGTCAACCAACCAGGCTTAAAATTGCATTCACAGAGGCTGATGGTGATTAAGATATTTTATAAGAGATGAGACACTGTAAGAAAAAATAAGTCTGGCTTGCCAGCTGGGTACCATCTGCTATATATTTGATGCAACAAAAAAAAAAAAAATCCACGTCATGATTGTATGGGATCACACAGATGACTCAGTGGATTTATGTGGGGATGGCCTCATGGAGGTGTCACCTTAGAGCTCTGAAGTTTATCCCTAAGTGAATCAGTCCCAAAGACAGAGCAGGGAGGGGGCACTTTATTGGGGCACAGATTTCCAGGTGCCTTGGAAAGCCCAGCAAAAACACTTTTAACATGAGGAAATAGTTGAAGTTATATAAATTGTCAATCCAGGTGGAAGATATTTATGAAAATATTGGCCAGGGATCTATCGGAATATTACAGTGCTATTATTATTATTATTATTATTATTATTATTATTATTATTATTCCTCCTCTCTGGGTACTTTCCTTCCTTCTTATTATGCCTGCCTACTCTGATTCTTCAATTCCTTCTCATCCCTCTGTTTCTGTTCTTTCCATTCTTTCCATGCCTAGTAAAAGCCCAGCGCAGTGGCAACAGGATCAAAACTGATTCAGACTAAAACTGTGTGACACAGGTAATTGTGTGTTTTCCACCGCAGGGGAATCATAAGCTAAAAGTTGGATTTAGATCAGAAGAACTTGAAAGAGATGAGGAGTTCAAATAGCTGCAGAGTTTCAGTTCCAAGCCTACCCCTTAGTACATTTTGTCCGTATTAAAAAATCACCTTCTTGGCTAGCTATGCCTATGACACTGGAAGTGAAACAAAGCTATCACTAACTAAGTATTAGTTATTGATTTTTGAGCTGCAGCCCCAACGCTACAATAATTTAAAATAATGGGTTTATGTTCTTTTGCCAGATTGCTGATTTATAGAGAAAATACATATATATACCATCAGGGGCTAGCCTGAAGAAAGAGGCTCCTCTCTCCCTAACTGTCATCTTTCGGCCTCTGAGGGAGAGAGAAAGCTAGCCCAATACCATCAGGGGCTAGCCTGAAGAAAGAGGCTCCTCTCTCCCTAACTGTCATCGTTCGGCCTCTGAGGGAGAGAGAAGGCTGACCCAATACCATCAGGGGCTAGCCTGAAGAAAGAGGCTCCTCCTCCCTGTCATCTTCCAGCCTCTGAGGGAGAGAGAAGGCTGGCCCA
>NC_056522.1:148596418-148625443 GCF_019175285.1 Sceloporus undulatus | reverse complement strand
GAGGCTCCTCCCTCCCTAACTGTCATCTTTCGGCCTCTGAGGGAGAGAGTAGGCTGACCCAGCACCATCAGGGCTAGCCTGAAGAAAGAGGCTCCTCCCTCCCTAACTGTCATCTTTCGGCCTCTGAGGGAGAGAGTAGGCTGGCCCAGCTCCATCAGGGCTAGCCTGAAGAAGAAGAGCCCTCCCTCTGGCCCATCTGCCTTGGTCCAGGCCTCAGAGGGAGAGAAGAATGCTGGACCTGATTCCCTCCCCCCCTCACCATTCCCTTCTCCTTTTGTGTCATGTCTTTTAGATTGTAACTGTCTGTTATCCCCTCTATTGTAAACCGCTCGGATTCCCAGTGATTGGGCGGTATATAAATAAAACCTATTATTATTATTATTATTATAATCAAATACTAGGTGGAGTGGATGAACATATGAAACCATGTATGCAATGTAAATAAATTGTGTAGCGTAAGTATATTGTCTACATACATCTGCAGGAAAGCATAGGCGAACAGAATACCTCTGATAAAATGTGCCATTTATGTATTCCAGTCTAAAATGTCATTTGGAACAGTTGTAATTTAATTGTTTTTTTTAACTATGCAAAAAAAGAAAAGAAAAGAAGAAAGAGACAGTATATTGCAATGCTACCAAAACTGAACTTTAATCCAGCAGTGTGTTGCAATGAAAAATATAAACATTACACAATTTGGTAATCCATTCAAGACCACATAACAGTCCATTTTACTGATGTCATGATTGTTTGGTATCAAAGTTAGGCATTTATTCAATGCAATACTAATGATGTTTTCTCAAAAGGAAATTCAATTGATTGCACTTCGACTTCCTGCCTACTAGATGTACATAAAGGCCTACTTTGGACTTGGATACAGACTCAGGAATATTTCAAAAAGATGTTATTCTTAAAGTAGTTATGTCCTCTTGATTTTAGTGGATCTATTCTAAGTGTGTCTACATCTGGGCCCAGTTCAGTATTTTCAGTGGAAAAGCACTAAGTTCATCCTTTAAATCAACTGTGCTTTAAAGTGTTGTCATTGTCATTGTTGTTGCTGCTGTATGCATTCACATCAACTCTGAGTCATGGTGCTTTTATCCTAGGGTTTTCTTGGCAAGACTTATTCACAGAAGGTTTGCCATTGTCTTCCTCAGGCCGAGAATGTAAGAGTTGCCAAAAGTCACCTAGAAGGTTTCCATGCCTCAGCAGGATCTCTCAGAATCCTAGTCCAATACCCATACCACTTCACCATGATAGGCTCCTCTGCAGACAAGAAACAACACAGATATATCCTAGCCTTTCCTCACTGAATGAATCAAATATTTAAACATTTCATTTTTCAGCACCACTGTCTTTACCTATATTTCTGTGCTCTTCTGTGCAAATGTCATAAATAATAAGCTACATATTAATGGCTGCATATGAATGAAATGGGGGTGGTTTTTTTTCCTCTCTCTCTCTCTCTGATGGGAAATTCTTCCAATGCAACTGCCATCTAATTCCAAATTTGCTTGTGCTTTAGCTCAAATTCTGGCACTGGCTGAGCTAATGTAATATTATGGAATATGCAGAAGCTGAAGGATCTAAGTTATAGGAATGTGTGCAGTTACCTGTAAAGGAAGGGAAAATGGTGTTTTGGCTGATAGTAAACCTCACATGGGCCGCAGGGAATAAGAAAGAAATCTGCTGGGCAACTGAAGAAATAGGAACACCAAAAGCAAAGAAAGAATGCAAAGTAATAAAGTAGTTTTAGAAGGAGCACTTCTATACAAGCCTGCCCACGGTCAGAGATCTGCTGTAGAAGGCCTACTCCGTCCCCCGCTAGAGGGGACAATACCTTGCAAGAATATACAGGATAGTGACTTTTCAGTGATTTCACCCCATTTGTGAAATGTTCTCCTTTTGGTGGCCTAAATGGTGTCATCATTGGGTTCACTTCAGTACCCATTTCATGTTGTTGTTGATGTTGTGGGTCTTCAAGTCATTTGCAACTTATGGTGACCCAAGGCAAAACTATTATGGGGTTGTTTTGGCAAGATTTGTTCAGAGGGGATTTAATGCCGAGGGAGTGCGACTTGCCCATGGTCACCCAGTGGGTTTTCATAGCCAAGCAAGGATTCAAATCATCTTCTCCCTAGAGTTGTAGTCCAACTCTTAAACTGCTACAACACTCTGGCTTTCTAACTAATTTAATAATGGCTATTTATTAAAACCTAACTGATTCTTTTTTTCAAAAATGTACATGCACTAGGTTTGAATTGTTTTAACATGATGTATATTTAAAAAATGATCTTTGTTTGTTTAAATTATTGTTATTGTTTCAAATTTTGAACTCTATTATTTAAATTGAATTTACTTTACACCACATTGAATCCCATGATATAAGCCTGATATAACTATTTGGATGGATGGATGGATACTTTAAAAAATCAGCAATGATGAAGGGCTGGATTTGGACTGCATCACCTATTATTCCTTCTCCTTTTGAGGTTTAGGTATGAAGACTGAGGCTTAAAAGTCAAAAGAGCCACACTTACACACAAAAGAACATCAGCAGCAGTTTAGAGAAAAAGTCCCAGGAAGTTACGCTTGGTAGCTATGGAATATCGATTGTCTATGGCAGGGGTAGGCAACCTTTTTGAACCGGGGGCCGGGTTGCTGTCCCTCAGACAACTGGGGGGGCCGAAGCCAAAAAATAAATAATTAAATAATTTTTGAAGAATTTAAATAAATAAATAAACTGGGACAAATGTAGGACAACATTTTCAAATGGTGGACACTTTTTTAAAAAAAGTGGAGGTCACGCAAAAAAAATTGCTGATTTAAAAAAAATGTTAATATAAATGCATGTTTCTGAGGCGTCTGTAGACAATTGCCCCCCTTGCCCCTGCGTGCGAGAGGCCAAAGGCCCCGGCGGCAATCGGCGGCAGGACTGGGCTGGGGCCAGTCCCAAGGCCTCGCCGGGCCACATCCAGCCCACGGGCCGCAGGTTGCCTACCCCTGGTCTATGGGAAAGTGAAATAGCTGGAAGCTGACTGGGAATGGAGGGACAAGATGAGAGAACAGCAGAAGGTGAGCAATGGTGCTTGTTTGTAGCTAAGTAAAAGGCAAAACAGATGGAAAAGGCAAAACAGATGGTCAAAATAAGTAGGTTTCCTGCCGGCTTTGAGGCGGAGCATTTAAACTATGTATGTCTTGATGCTGGCCAAAAAGTGCACCCAAGCCATGCTACAGGGAGAAAAGCCAGACTAAAAAGGAGTTGGTTTTTTCGCACCTTCACTTGTGTGCATAAATGCACCAACGCCAGAAGAGCTTTTTCCAAACTCTAACCCCAATTGCGCATATAAAGGCCCCATTGCAGGAGTGCATTTAAAAGGAACGGAGCTGCCGTACCCAAATGGTGAGGGTGGCAATGCCCAAAAGAAAAACTGTGACACCTCTCATGGAGATGAGTACAACATACACAAAACAGTCAAAGAGGAGCCATGGGGTGAAGGGGGCTATGATTGTACCTTGCCGGCATTTCCCGGACACATCTTTGCTCCAATGCCCTGTCCTGGTGAAGTGCTACAGATGCAAATGTGTGTAGATTCACAGGGATGGCCATGCAATGAAATGGCAGTTGCTGGTGGTTCATTCTTGTGAAGGTGTGCAGGGATGGTAGTTAAAAAAGATTACCCAGTGGTACAACTTGAAGCCGCACCATGTGGTCATATCATGCACATTCCAGCTGCCTTCAGAGAGGGTGGTGCAGTTGGTAAAGTTTCAGTGTGGCATCAGAAAAGGCAGTTTTAAGCCACTTTTTCCTGACCATCTGTTTTGCCCCTAAGTGAGAGCACATCAAGGTGTGAAATATTCAGAAAGATTGCTGTTTGACACCTGATGGCACATAAGCAAAACTATCTGAATTTTGCATGTACTTGTGATAATATATCTACCTTCCTCCCAAGAAAAACTCAGCCTTGATTGCCAGTACAGATTCAGCAACCAAGCAGTCATTTCCTGCCTTACATTATTGTCAGAGGGGCCAGCTATGCATATATATTCCAAGAGCACTTTTTGCAAACCAACACCAATATGGAAGAATGTCATATTAAATATTTACACGTAGACATTCCGTAGACATTCCTCTGTGGACCACATTGTTAATTCTGTGAGCAATTGCGCTCCCTTAGCTGTATTGGGCCCCACCATGCCTCACTGTTCTTTGTAAAGCCAATACAGTTAAGTGCATGTTTTACTGTGTTCTTGAACAAAGTACAAAATCTACAGATAATAATAAGCAATGCAGACACGCACACACATACAAGATGGAAATCACTGGCTCATATATTTGCTCATGAAAGAAAATATTTCATCTGGGAACATATTTTCTAATATATTAGCAAAATTAAAGCCAAATATTTAATACATAGTGAACCTACTCATATTACTCATGCTTTTTTTTTTACACAATCCCACTCATCTTGAATCTATTAAAAGCCATCAGTGTTTTACTATCCAACTCCAGAGTTTGGGAGATATTTCAAATCAAACAGAGAGACATTTGAGGGTAAGATGACCTCCCACCTTATCTAAATCTTTAGCTAATTAACCTGGATTTATGGTAAGGGATGGAGAGCCGAGAGGTCATTAGCTAAATGATTGTGGGTTTGTTTGTTTTTTAATGAACAAGGGATATTGCAGAAATTGCTAATGTTGCATTTCTGGTTTTCATTAATATTCTGTCTTCCTTTTCTTTTGTTCAATGTGTTCAACATAGTGGCTGTTACTTGGTTGTTATTTCTTATTTTATTTTCACAACAAACCGGTAAGGTGGGTTAAGTTGAAAAGGAGTGACTCCTCCCCTGTGTACTCATCTTATACAATTCAAAGGTTTACAAGTCTCTTTGGTAAAGGTAAAGGTTTCCCCTTTGACAAGGTTGTCAAAATTGTGTCCAACTGTAGGGAGTGGTGCTCATCTTTGTTACTGAACCAAAGAGGCAATGTTGTCAAAGACGACTCTGTGATCATGTGATCAGCATGTCTGCACAGAACGCTATTACCTTCCCACCAAAGTGATACCTATTTAACTGCTTGCACTTTTACATGCTTTCAAACTGCTAGATTGGCAGAAACTGGGACTTGGGCCTCGACTGGGTCTCAACTGCCAACTTGCCAAACTTGCAACCATAAAGTCAGCATCTTAACCGCTGAGCCACCACGTCCCTGCATATGTATATACACTTATATACACATTTATGAGACCAGTTTTTGACTCACCATAGTCTGTATTGTTTGTTCCCTGCAACAAACCACTCAAACCTTTCCCCCCTCTTTTTGGGGTCTGAGTGAAGAATAAAACCCAACTTAACAGCTATATATGTGAATTTTCTCTTGATGATTTGTCACAGTCAGTCCATGACAGCTGGTGGCCTGAGAAGAAAAACAAGATGTCACTTCCTCCCATTCCATTAACCAAAGCCAAATAGATTGGCATTTAGATCTTTTTATCCTGCTAGTCAGAAAATGTACTTCACTGTGTCTGAAGGGAGCAAGGAAACTCTGGGAAGGGGTGGTCTGCTGAGCACACAGCTCATTCCCCCAAGTACCTGCCATCCTGAAGTCTGTCTGCTGCCTGAGATGGCCCCTTTCTTCTGTATGCTAGGGCCAGCTATATGTTTCATTGCTGCTTGGAAAGGAGAGCAACTCTGCTGTGATTTGATGTGCTCTCTCTCTCTCTCTCTGTTTGCCTGCATTTTCCTCCTCCTCCTCCTCCTCCTTCTGTTGTTGTTGTGTGCCTTCAAGTCATTATCGACTTACGGCAACCTAAGGTGAACCTATCATGGGGTATTCTTGGCAAGTTTCTTCAGAGAGAGTTTGCCATTTCCATCTTCTGAAGCTGAGAGAGTGTGATTTGCCCAAGGTGAGTTTACATGACTGAGCTGGGATTCAAACCCTGGCCTCCAAAGTCATACTCCAATGCTCAAACCACTACACAAACTAGCTCTTCTTCATCTCTACCAAGTTGTTTTTCTTCCAGGTAAAAGGAATATAGCTCCTATATAAGGACTACTCTCAAAAGCAGTAGCAGTCCCTGCAACTTTTAATGGCTGTAGGGAGAAGGGATTATTCTCCACACACCTCAGGTGTCTCCTAGTCCACCTCCTCCAATTACAGATGCATACAGCAACACATACGCACCCCTCTTTATTAATGGGTGTCTGTGCTAACATTGAATTGTTCTTGTCTGGCAGTACCTAGATTGTCTCATTTTGGAAAAGATGAACTCAGATCCAGAGGCTTTGCTTGTTTTTTAAAGGGATTATATGAAACCAAGAGGGAAAGGGAATTTTGCAACACATCACATTATATAACACGGCACAGTTCTGTGCTTGAGCTAATCTGCTGCTCACTTTTAACAAAGAATGATATATTTCAAAGTTGCCTTTGAAAATCTGGGAGCCATTTCAGTACAAAACTTTACTATTGTAGCCCTGTCTTTTTCTCTGTGTGATTCAGGACCAAGCCTAGTGAAGAAGTGTTGGGAACCAAGGTGAAACTCAGAATCAATTATAACATAATAGAGTAGGAAATTACACTAAGGGCTATCTGGTCCAGTGCAGGAATCTACTTGCTGAAGTACCTTTGAGAAGTGACCATCTAGTTTCTGTTCAAACACCACTGATGAAGAAGAGCCCACCACTTTCTGAAGGGGTCTATTTCACTGCTGAACAGCTCTTATTATTGGTAATATAATCCTAATGTTTAATCAGAATTTCCTTTCTTGCCATCTGAATCAATTGGTTCAGGTCCAATCCTCTGGAGCAGTTGAAAGGAGCTTACTCTCATTTTCTTTTCTTTTCTAAGGTATTTGAACAATATATTAACACACACATATTTGTAAATGCACAAGACACTACAACCCACAACATTCTCTTATATACATATATCCCCTCTCTTAAAAAACAACCTGATCAAAACAGTAAATAAATAAAAAGATAACAAATACTGAGCTTACTCTCATTTTCTAAACTGGCAGTAGGTATGTTGTTTTTGTTGTTCTTGTTCTGTGATTTCAAGAAGGCTAGCTATAGAACCTATTAATCAAGCATACAGAGACTATGCCCATGCTATCCCCTTGCTGCCTACAGGATTGTCATATGCTCCTCACCCATCTTTCAAAGGTGTGAGTATGACACAAACAGGTGATGATCCTTTTTGAGGAGTGGGGTAATGTTTCAGGGTCACATGCCAATAGTGGGCAGGGCTGAAACTGGTGGTAGGGAGAGAGGGGAGCCAAAAGTGGGTGGATCACACCTTTTGCCTCTCTTCTTTATCCTTTTCCTGGCAACTTACTGGGGAAGTAATGGATCTTGCCAATGATCAGAAATTTTGATAGCAGGTCATAGAATCGCAGAGTTGGAAGAGACCACAAGGAGCATCCAGTCCAACTCACTGCTAATCAAAGCAAAGCACACAATCACAATATACAACAATACAAAATCAAAGCAAAGGTAAAAAGGGCCACATGCAGCCTTTAAGGCACAAATTGTCTAGCCCAGTTTTATGTTATTGTGAAGCAATCCTATTAGGCTATGATTTGCTTAATCATATAAAAACCTTCATGGCTGAGCAGGAATCTGTTCACATGGGTCCCCAGTCTGATTTCAATCCTCTGCACTAGTTCTCTATTAGTAAAGCCTGTACTGGGGGAAATGCATAAAATCACAAGGCGTCATTTCCTACAGGGGACCCAGAGAAGGGGATATTGATTGACATGCATTTCAAGAGGAAAATTGTGATTGTACCCATTGAGATGTTTATGCAGGGCCACAGGGGACCCTAGACAAAGGGTAAGACCAAGAGAACTTTTGTTTGCCATAAGCAATTTCTTTTGCACATAACTATGGTAATTTATAGGAAAAGCTTATCCCAGAACATTCTACCAAGATTGCACAGTATGTTCAATAAATGCTTATGTATGTACATTAGTTATAACATGGCTCAAGGCAATATATTCTTAAATGAGGTGTCTGTATCAATCTTGTATTTCTCCCACACTAAATTCAAGCTGCTGTTGCTGCTGCTGCTAAGGCTGTTCTGCTCCAATAAATGCAAAAGCCATTTGCACAGAGTGAAGTAATGCATTTATTAACCAAGATTATAATCATAACCTAACTTTTCAGTATTCAGAGTTCAACTGAAAACTACAGGTCTCTTTATAATCCATTACTACATTTTGTGATAATGATATAAAACAGACTTGGCACCAAACATTCCAGGTCAGTTGGTTGTGTGTCTTTTAAAAAATGCACAATTGACTTTTTGTGAACAAATTATTGACAAGTCCCCTTTTAGAAATAACTAATCAGATTTGGTAAGAGCATCTTGCATTATGAAATACATCCTTGAAAGAGTCATAAACAGATCAAAATGTCAATGTAATGCTGGTTCAGGAAACTAATAATTCTCTAAATACAGTTGGGCCTCCGTATCCACAGATTCTGCATCCATGGATTCAACCATCCACGGAAATATTCCAAAAAATAAATAAAACCCAAAAGTAAACTTTGATTTTGCCATTTTATATAAGGGACATTATCTTACTACACTATTGTATATAATGGATTCCTTGTGATTGGACGGGCTATAAATAAATTATTATTATTATTATTATTATTATTATTATTATTATTATTAATGGGATTTGAGCATCTACAGATTCTGGTATCCACAGGGGGTCCTGGAACGAAACCACTGTGGATACTGAAGGCCCACTGTAACAATGAAAATAGTTTCTATTACGCCTGGCCTTTGACATGATGATGGAATTTGGAATCATTAACATCTCACATAGCACCATTTCTTGTCCCTGCTCTAAATAGTGTCATTACCACTACCAGAGATTTGATTTAGATAAACACAGAAAAACATATTTCTTAGCAGGCTGAACCCCGCAATTCAAATTTAAGAATGCTTACATCCATCAATTTCAACTAGCTTATATGTGCCTAACTTCTACACTGGATTGTGAACAGTAAAGACAATTAGTATAACTAGTGTTTCAGTCCAGAATCTGAAGCTACTATGAAACATGAAGTAAGCTAAAAGGCAGTGATTGAATAGTTATTTCTTGAAAACCCATGGCAAAAACACATTTAAGCTCAAACAAATATGACTTCCTATGGAAGAAAAAATATCTTAGATGGGACAATAATGAAATCATTTAGGCTGCAATCCTTATGTACACATATTAGAAGGTAAGCCCAATTCAACCTAACAGAACTTACCTCTGTGTAAACTAAGGATAGGATTGTGCTTAAAGAAAACACATAATAGTGTACATCTTGTTCCAAGATGCCTTTGGCTAGAGCAATTTACACTGGAGGCCAAATGTGTACATTTGAATAGTAAAGAATAAAAACAGCTTTCCCCGCTCCTCCACTTGACAAAAAAGTAGGTCAGGCTTTGACACTGTGAGTATTTCATGTGGATATCCCAATCCTTCCCCCAATTAGGGCCTAGGGAAGGCCCAGAGAAATTGTAGGTGAGCCTTTTGAAATGGTAATGAGCCAACTTAGTCATTGTCAACTCATCCTACTGAGCTGGAAGTTACACAATAGGCAACAGACCCGTCCTTCCTCACCCCACCAGGAGACTTTACAGGCCAGGAAGTTATGATTAAGCAAAATTGGGGTGAATAACCAAGGGAAATGCCTGAGCAGATATTAATTATGACATGGGAAGTTCTCCAGACAGGAAAGTGCAGTTAGAAACAAGATACTAGACATATTGGCAATTACTCTCTGAATATCGAGATCAGGCTTTCTACCAGGAGGCTGAGAAGAAAAGTCTATTTGAAAGCCAGAACCAGAAATTACAGTGTCCCCCGGGGCTTAGGACCTGATACATGAGTGGGAACAGCTTGGAAATGTAGGGTTAGTGTCTAGAGAAGGAGGCAGTGGAGCCTTGCAGCCAACCTCTTCATTTCTTTAAGTAATCTGAAATCTCTCCTTCCAGTTAATTGGCCCTGCAAGATTAATGATTTCTGCTATTTTTGCCTTGCGGCTTCCAAATGTACCCAGTCTCTATTTTGGTGTACCCAAGGCAGAACATAGACAAGGGTACATTTTGAATTACAATTTCCAGCATCTTCTAGCCAACAAGTATTTTTTTTCCAGTTATACCACTGTCTGCTGCTTCCCCAAATGGTTTCATTCTTTTAAAGAAAGTAGATACTGAAGGTGGGAAACAGTATCTTTGGAAGAGCCAGCAGAGAAGATCCTGTTCTGTACTTTCTGACTCTGTATTCCAAAATCTAGCAGGTCTATCACTCAATGACAGACCACATGTTTTGTGTGCAAAGGGTACTAGGTTTGATCCTTGGCATCTTCAGGTCCCTCTTTGGCAGCTCCCTATTTACAACTCAAATCAGGCCATACATTCCAGGTCCACAGCAGCCCACACATGTGGAAACAGTGACATAACATCACTTCTGGTTTTGTTTTGTGAAATTTTCCAGTCTTTGTCAATGTTTAAGGGGTATACACAGGGCAATTTTGCAGCAATGTTGATACCTTTTGTCAAACGAAGGCTGAAAACAAGGTGACCAGACACCCTCCTTTTCCAGGGCATGTCCTACATTTCAATCTCCTGTCCAGGAACAACGCCTTCCATTTTGAGCATGACTAAGAAGCATGGATTTATATTTAAATGTGTCTTTCTCACTTTTATTTGGTCATATCCTTCATTTTTACAATTTGACACCACTTTAACTGTCATGAGTCCATCCTATGGGACCCTAGGATTTGTATTTTGTTGTGGCACCAGAGCTCTCTGAGAGGAAAGGTTAAATAGATCACAAAACTACAGATCCCAGGATTCCATAGCATTAAGCCATCGCAGTAAAGCAGCATCAAACTGCATTGATTCTGCAGTGTAGATGCAGCCTCAGGCTGACTGTTAAAGACGAAATAAATACACAAGTACAGCTTTAACCTACCACCACAGGAGCAATGAGATATACTTGATAAGTATCAACAAGGTTGAATATCCTTCCCTTCACCTCTGTCATTCCATTTGATTTCATTTGTTAACGTCTGTTATAGTTCTCCTCTGCAGGGCTAGCATACATATCAACCCCAGGATTTGTTTCTTTCTCACAGACTAAAATACAAAGCAAAGGACAAATAACAGCTATTATCTGTGCAAGGCTATTTTCCCCAGCCATTAAATGCAGATCAGATATGGTGCTATTTTCTTTCATGGGAACCTGTGGAAATGTTGCACAAAGCTAAATGGCAATTGGAGTTCATCAGCTGTGTAGGTAGGCATGCAGTGGGCTATTATTAATGTTTTTATTACAATGCATAATAACATTGGACAATGGAACAAATTCCCTAGAGGCTTCTACTGTACATCACTAGATGCCTTTGAGGCTGAATAGCCATCTGTTGAGCATTTTCTGGCTAGATTTACTATACTAGATTTACTATACTCTAAAGCTCACCTAATCCTGGGGCTCGGTGGTTGATTCCAGTTCACCATCTCCAAGGATGTGCTGTAACCAATGTGACACTACAGACCAAGCATCAGATTAAGGGTTCATCTCCACTGTAGAAAGAATGCTGTCTGACACCACTTTACGTACTGTAGCTCCATACTATGGGATCTTGGGATTTGTAGTTTTACAGGGTATTTAGCCTTTTCTACCAAAGAATGCTGGTGCCTCACAAAACTACAAACCTGGGATTTTGTAGGGTGATGCCATGGCAGTTAAAGTGGCATCAAACTCCATTATTTCTGTACTGTAGAGACACCCAAAGAGCAGTGGAACCTGGGTTCAAGCTTTTGCCCAGCCATAGAATTCATTGAAGTGACATGGCGTAATTGCTGTCATATTCTACAGTATCACCCTGTTTTCTGGACCTATCTAAATCAATCTCTCTGTCTTGTGTGTTTCCTTTTTTGCAAGCTTTATGGGGGAAAGCTGGATCTCCAGAGTTAAATCTTGAAAAATCCTTGAAATAAATAAATAAAATCTGAGTGGATAACTGATACATCCTGACCAGAGTCTGCCCAAGACATTTTGCTCCCTGGAATACTGCTCTGTCCCCATCCTGCACAGAGTAGTCAATGAACAGCAATAGCTGACTCTTGCTTGTGCACAGGTGATGGGTTAGTTCTACAGTATTGCTATAATTTGTTGCTGTTGTTACTGTTATTGTGTGCTTTCAAGTCATTTTTGACTTACGGAACCCTAAGGCCTATCATGGGGTTTTCTTGGCAAGTTTCTTCAGAGGAGGTTAGCCACTGTCTTCCCCTGAGGCTGAGAGAATGTAACTTGCCATACGTCATCGATTGGGTTCATGGCCGAATGGGGAATTGAACCCTGATCTCCAGAGTCACAGTCCCACACTCAAGCCACTACACTACACTGCTGCCTTAACCTCCTCCTAACAAATATGTTCCTGAGGTGGCTGTCTCACTCTGCCTGATCATAGGGCTGGCCATTACAGTTGTCTTGACAGTGTGAGTGTGTTTGTAGCTCCATACTCCGGTGACTGCTCACAGGGACCCCTCAATTGAGGACCTCAAAGCCTGCGTCGGTCCAAGTGGGAAGAGGAATTCCTTTTGCTGCCCCCACACAATTTGAAACTGGAGGTTATCACGGGACAATTTTTGACTCAGGCTGCTGCCACACTGCAGAAATAAAGCAGTTTGACACCACTTTAACCACCGTACCTCACAGCTCTGGAATTCTGGGATTTGTAGTTGTGAGAGATATTTCCCCTTCCCTGTCAGAGAGCTCTCTTGCCACAACAAACTACAAATCTGAGAATTCAATAGCATTGAGCCATGGAGGTTAAAGTGGTGTCAAACTGCTTTATATCTGCGATGTGCCAGCAGGTACATTAAAACAGATACTGGGGTACATTTGGAAGCTACAAGGCAAAAATGGCAGAAATCATTAATCTTGCAGGGCACCTAAATGGAATGAGAAGTTTAAGATTACTTTTTTAAAAATTAGGAGGTTGTCTACAAAGCTCCACTCACTGTAGCAGCCTCATTTGACATATCAAATGCTGGTGGCGATGGGGCCTTTTATGCCTGACAAACCTCACAGGGCTGTCACTGGGACAAAATAAGAGAAACCTAACACAGGCCAGCTTCAAATCGAATGAAAAATGCTGTTGTTCAGCATCATAAGGTACCGTCTACATTATCCTGTGATTATAAAGCCACACAGTATACTTGAACTGCAACATGCAAACATGGCCTCAGTTCTCGGGATTCTTCTACCACAAAAGCCCCACTATTTGGGAGATGAAGTACTCCATTGTGAGTTGCTGTGTAATGAGGTGGCCAGCAGCTGCTTCGACCCATGTGAAAAAATGACTCAGCCGAGTTTCATTGATGGATATAAATGCTTGGGGTGGGATGAGAAGACTCAGTGAAAAATTATCTCTTCTATGAACATTCACACATATAGAGTGCTATTTTAATTTCACACCTGCCCCCAAAATAATATAGCCAGAAAATAATACGTCCTATGGCCATTATTACTGGAAAGTTCTAAGTCATGCCTTCAAAGGACCTTCTGCATGCAAAAGTCAGTACCTGAAACTATAAGTCAGTGACAGGAATCACATTTGGGTGGACTATGGAATCTCAGTGGATTCTGCAGTCCCTTGCAGGTGTTTATTCATTCCTTTTAGAGTTATACCACCTGTCGTTTTATGGTACCATGGCGATTGACAAAATGTAATCTATTTTTTTTAAAAAAACAGAATAAAACTACATCTCAACAACAATATTAAAAATGGACACGATTGATAAACAATTTTCTCCAGAACCAGTTTAAAATTCATGGGCAAACAAATAGGTTTTGGCCAGCTGCTGAAAAGACTATGAGGTTGGTACCAGTTTGTCCCATCTAATAATAAATAGAAGTATTTAGACTCCTCTGAGCTCAGGAGTTCTCATAAAAGATCTGGAAGAAACTGATTTCCTTTCATCTCATTTCTCTGACCTTCCCTCACTTTCTCTAAACTGTCTCTCCTGAGGGTTGAGGAAACTGATCTGGCATGGGGAATGGCTGAAGGGGAAGGGGCATCTCCCCCCCCCCCCCCAAAAAAAATCATGCAAATACAGATTATTAAAAATGTGTGAAATATATTTTGCAAACAGAACTTTGCTCTTGACATTGCCTCTGTACCCCCTTTCCTCATGCCACAATGGAAATCCCCATTGGGGCTTAAGTAGGATTCCTCATAACTCAGGCCACATCTGGTGGGTGGGTGCATTTGAGGAAACAGAGAAATTACGTGTGGATGATCCCCCCCCCTGCCCCCATGATACACTCTGTATGTGAGAAGAAAAGCAGTTTGGGGAAGCAAGGCAAACCCAAAACTGATATAACTGATATAACTTTCCTTTTTCATGCACCCATTTCTCAAAACTGGAACATATGCAATATAGAGAGCAAAGCCTCCCATATTTCCAGTTCCACTCACCATCATCACCACTGGCTTACAGCCATATTATTGAAGGTTACTGATAAAGCATGGGGGGTCAGACATATATTTTGATTAAAAATACTGTCCAAAGGACATGGAAAGATTTTGCTACAAAGAAAAAATCAGAAAGCTTTGTCAGAACATGGAGGTGACCTTTTTAGATTGAGATTGGAAACCGGAAAAAAGCTGTTTCATTTACTCTCAATATAGTATCTTCCTCATGTGGTGGTGGTGGTGGTGCTGAAGTAGATTAATACTTTGTTTTCCTCTCAAGAGCTAGGCTAAATCCTGCTTAGGCTTTGTGAGAAATGGATTTCATGATTATCAGGTCATTCTCCCCTGCGAGT
The DNA here is from genome assembly GCF_019175285.1 of Sceloporus undulatus. Lineage (NCBI taxonomy): Eukaryota > Metazoa > Chordata > Lepidosauria > Squamata > Phrynosomatidae > Sceloporus > Sceloporus undulatus. The sequence continues at coordinate 148,610,592 of NC_056522.1, read as the reverse complement.
TTAATGTTTAACAAAATAGATTCCGGAAATGCTTATAGGAGCTTTCCAGCCGTCTTATACGATACTTTTCAAATTCTTGGGTGTATCAGCAGTGTTTTTAAAGTCTTGGTTCTATTCACCCTGCCAAGAGAATGAGGTAAGCTATTTGAACTGCTGTTTGCACATAAAAAGAAAATAAATATAGGATATGAACAAGGGTGAGTAAATGCAAAAGACAACAGTACTTAGTAGCACAGAAGAGGGAGAAAAATAATGTGGCTAATCTTTTTTTAAATTTACTTTCCTTTTTTTCCATTTTTCTAACAGGCCTCACTTGCAAATATTCTCTCTTTCATCAGCCTTATAGGAGATGGAGCTACCATGATTTACCTCATGTTGGCCAAATTTGAAGAGAACCAGAGTGGAGTAATGGTTTAAGTGTTGGATTCAAGGAGACCAGGGTTCAAATCCCTGCTCAGCCAAGGAAACCCACTGGCAACCATGTGCAAGCCTCAGATCTCAGTCTTAGGCTATTGCTACATTGCAGCAGTTTGACACCACTTCAACTGTCATGGCTCCATCCGGTATAATACTGGGATTTATATTTTGGTGAGGAATTCAGGTGAGGTCTGTCATAGAAGCTCTGGTGCCTCACCAAACTAAACAGCCCAGGATTCCACAGATCGGAGCCATGACAGTTAAAGTGGTGTCAAATTGCTTTATTTCTGCAATGCTGAGGAGGGCAGTGGCAAACATACTTTTAACAAATCATTCCAACAAAACCCTATGAGAAGGTCACCATATGTCTAACTTAACTTGAGGGCTCATCCTCAACAGCATCCTCAAAGTTTGAAGCCAGGCCTCAGACTGCAATACACTATTGTTTGTTCCCCAAATGAATAATTTTGGTATGAGTGGAGTGACATTTACCATGTACAGTAGACCCCTAGTATCCACTGGGGTTTGGTTCCAGGACACCCCATGGATACTAAAATCCATGGATGATCCAAGCCCCATCATAAACAGTGGCATAGTAAATCGTGTCCCTTATATAAAATAGCAAAATCAAGGTTTGCTTTTGGGGATTTATATATTTTTGGAATATTTTCAAGCCATGGACAGTTGATTGCAGATTTAAAAAGTCCATGGATATAGAGAGCTGACTGTACCAGAAAGGGCACTTAGACTGGGTCCATTTCACACTTTGGACTTGAGTTGCAGCACACTCGAACTGAAGCAGATTTCGAACCTTGGGTTTAGGCCCTTACTGTGAAGAAAGTTCTCTTGCCAGTGCTCAGACAACATTCAAACCACCTCATTCTAGAAACTGCCACTGTTTTGTTTTATTATTAAACCTGTGTACTCTGCAAGACTGTGGCTGATGCTTAGGGACTTCACCAGCGCCTGTCATTTGTAACATTGCCAAGATATGTCTCCACCTCGAGGATCAGGTTTTGGACTTAAATCTCAGGACCTGAGATAGTCCTCACTGGGCAACCCTGGCAACCCAATGGGTGCATCTACACTGTAGAAATACTGCAGTTTGACACTGCTGTAATTATAATGGTTCCATATTAGAGAATTCCGCTATTTGTAATTTTGTGAGGCACCAGCACACTTTGGCAGAGAAGGGCACAGACCTTGTAAAACTACAAATCACAGGATTCCATTGCACAACAGCACTTAAAGCGGTGTTAAACTGCATTATTTCTATAGTGTAGATGCATACTATGACCCTGATCATTTGCTAGACACAGGGAAGCTAGTGAATCTCCATGATTGCTCATGCTCTCCTCACTCTTTGGATCAGGCTTTGTGTAAATTCGTTTATGTATTTCATTTTAAATTCCTTTAAATGGACACCTTTTTTTAAACACTGGAACAACAACAATAATAATAATAATAATAATAATAATAATAATAATAATTTGTTTTATTTATATACCGCTATTCCAAAGATCATAGCGGTGAACAGCAAGTAAGCTAATTAGCAAGTAAGCTAATTTGCCCCAACAGTCTGGGTACTCATTTTAGCAACCTCGGAAGGATGCAAGCCTGAGTCGAGCTTGGGCCCTTTCGCTGGTCTTGAACTCGCAACCTTGTGGTTGCTGTTTTTATCATCTGCATTCTGTATGTCAGCAACAACAGCAACAAAATATAGCTAGAATTTGGTCCAGAGTTGAACAAGTAGAAAATATTCTTCTAAAATAATACACAAATCCATGGGTTACAGAAGACTGGGATAACATCATCAAGAGAAAGTAGTAGTGAGTCATTTGTTTCTGTGAATTGCCCAAATGTTCCTTGACAGTGGAACACACAAAACATAATATCCACAGAAGGCAGAGTTCAAAAATAAAGGAATGTTATGCAAGACTAACAAGAAAATAAGTTGATGAACCCTCTAAGATAATATTACAACATAGTTTGGCTCTTATTTACGGGCCTCTATAGGATATTTAGTGAATGAATAACTGGTGGACTCTGAGCAGGTCCTTTCCCATAGAGAACAGGGATCAAAAATGCTGAGGCTGTATCCTATGCCAGCATTTCAAAGCTCCATAGCTAAACATATATATCATAGCTAGGGTGGCTGGGGGATTCTGGAACTTTATTGAACTGTAGTTCAATAAAGGGATACTCTCTCTGTGTGTGAACATGCATGTATTTAAAAGTGTTTCATAATCTGAAAAGCCAGTGTGGCATAATGGTTTCAGTGTTGGACTATTACTCTGGAAACTAGGGATCAATTTCCAGCTCAGCCATGAAACCGACTTGGTGACCTTGGGAAAGTCACACAGTCTCAGCCTCAGGAAAAGGTCATGGCAAACCTCCTCTGAATAAATATTACCAAGAAATCCCATGATAGGGTTGCCTTAAGGTTGGCAAATAAATCAGAAACTACTTGAAAGTACATAACAACATAATCTGACATTCTAAACTCTATCCTTTTTAGTGTATAAATCTGGCACTGATCCACTGATTTACTTTAAAAGTCAGGTGAGAGAAATGCCTTAGGAATATGTTTCTCAAAAATGGGGCTGTTAGCTAAAGGTTTGCCAAAATCATATATACCACTATTCCCTAACTGCTTTAATCAAAAGGGGTTTGGAACTGGGATGATCTGTAAGGCTGTTCTCAATCTGAATCCCACGCTCAACATTTCAATTTCACTATGAAATAAGAGAATTATTTATCATATAAAGAATCACAACATAAATCCAGTTGCAACTAAGTTAAGATGCAGTGAAATGTGTCAGGCAGTGGTGGTTGGACTCCTAATGCTTTTTGAAGAAAATGGCACTTTCTGTGACGGGATCACTTGCACAGAGAATTCATTGTGATGATTTCAAGATGAAAAGACAAAGTAAAATGTCGAATATTCAAGGCCATGAAAGGTGGGAGGATGTGATCAGTTTGTTGTTAACCACCCTGGAGTTGATCTTGATTCATGGTGATCCCATGGATGAGACATCTCCAAGACTCCCTGTCCTCATCCTCTCTTCTCAGGGCCTGCAGGTCCAGTAAATATGGTTTTAACAGAGTAAATTCCATTGGAGCTAAGAAAAAACATCATTTAAAAAAACATTTACGCCAATTTGACTTTTTGAAGAAAGGGTAATGTGATGGGGACATAACAGGGGCTGGTGACTGGGGGAGAACAGCTGTAGTACAGCTTGAGCAATTACAGTTTCAGCAACTACAGACACACCAAGCCTCCACCAACCTACCACTGTGTGCCCCTTTCCTGAGTTCTACTAAAGGTGGAAGTGTTATTGAGGCATGTGCCAATGTTGGAGGCACAGTTAGATGTCACAGCCAACTCTCCCTGTTTACATGCATCTTAAGAAGTAGGCTCAGCTCTATGAAAGCTCATGCTACCAACTTCTTTCTCTCAGTTAATCTCAAAGGTGCTGCAAGATCCCTTTGCAGACTGATTTTCCAGACGAACATTTGAGTTCTGTTGTTTACATGTTCAGTGAATATATGAACACTTCACATGGAAAGGGATCATATCTCAAAATAAAGTATGGTTATTTAAAACAAACAGTCTCTCATTTCCCATTCCTCAAACTAGTCACAAACATAAAAATCGCTTTATTGTTGTTAACCATCCTCAAGTTCCTTTCGACCCATAGAGAACCTGTAGATGAGACATCTCCAAGACTCCCTGTCCTGCAGTGCTCTTTTCAGTTCCTGCAAATTAATATTTGAGACCTCTTAGAGTTCATCCATTAGCATGCAGCCATCCTTTCTCTCTACTTCTCTCCACCTTTCCTGACATTAAGCTTTCTCATAATGTGGCCAAAATATGACAGTTTCAGTTTAGTCATCCTGGCTTCCAGAAAGATTTCTGACTTGATCTTTTCTAGGGCCCATTTGTCTGTCTTTTTGGCTGTCCACTGTATCCTCAGTGCTCTTCTCCAGCACCACATCTCAAATGAATTGATTTTCTTTCTGTCTTCTTTCTTAACCGTCCAGCTCTCACATCCATACAAGGTAATAGGAAATACAATCCACCCTGGCTAATGTCCTCCATTTCACTGCTTCCTCCTCCAGTGTGTGTGGAGCTGAAAGTGGGGTCAAGCTGCATTTCTATTTCTGCCTTGAGCAGCATGAGAACTGAATCCACTCCTGCCCCTGCCCAGTCATCTCAGCAGTGTGGTGTAGGGGAATATTTAACCCATTAAGTTTCAGGAATGGAGTCTGTTATTAGACTGAAATCTGCAGTTTATTTAATGGCACAATGCCAGATAGATTCATACTTGAAAGCTAAAGAATGACCACAAACAAGCAATTAGACCAACCCTATACAATGGGCCCTTGGTATCCACTCGGGTTGGGTTCTTGGACCCCCTGTTGATACCAAGATCTGTAGATGCTCAAGTCCTATTATACAACAGCATAATAAAATGATGTCCCTTATATAAAATGGCAAAATCAAGGTTTTCTTTTCTAAATGATTTTTTAAAAAGATTTTCAAGTCATGGATGTACAATCTGCGGATAGCATTCTTACAAAAATGTGCATTCATACAAACTCACCAATAAGGAGCGAGGACAGCCAAAAACAAACAAATGTGCCCTTTAACAGATCAAGCCTGAAATCTCCTTAAAAGCTAAAATGATTAAACTGAGGCTGTCTTACTTTGGTTGCATCATGAGAGGGCATGACTCACTGGAGAAAACAATAGTGCTAGCAAAGGTGGAGGGAAGTAGAAAGACAGGAAGGCTGCATGGTAGATGGATGGACTCTATTAAGGAGGTCACAGATATGAGTTTGCAGGAACTAAGCAGAACAGTGGTGGATGGGGGGGATTAGAGCAGTCTCATCCAGAGGGTGGCCATCAGTTGATGTCAGTTTGAGGGCAGCTAACAGCAACAAACTATTTTCAAAATATCGCTAGAATTCAGCTAGTTATTTCCAAGTAAATTAGACATTGAATCAACTGTTGAATGCTAGATGAACACATAGGTTGAATACATTGGAGATTATTACACAAGGAAAAGAAGGGGAGCAAAGCAGATTGCTCCCATCCTTATAGCGCAATAGTGTGAAGATTATCAGATAATGTCACACTTACCCATGGAATGTCCCTGTCACTTTGTATTAATGAAAACTCCCATTAATACAAAGTGATGGGGCCATTCCACTTCACTGACGGGAGAAGGACTGGATAAGCGTGATGTGGTAAGTACGAGAGAAGGACAGGAGTGATCTGCTTCGCTCCTCTCCTTTCCCCTGTGTGATAATTTCCATTGTTCTAAAAGACAGAGGATTGATTCAATGAGTCTAATCTACTGATGATTGACAACAGGATGTAGGACTACCTATGCCAAAAATTATGCGTGTCTAGATTCAGTAACATATTTAAACATCTAAGCAAATTATAGTATCAAATGCAAGCATTGGGCATTATGTCCAGAGGAAGAATTTACACTATAATTCATGTGTACAACAAAAGGGGCAGAAGTGTGAGAGAGGGGACATACAAAAGACAAAGTATCATCTGCATGTACTCATTCATGCATTCATGTTGAAAGTGATGATATGAAATTCCCCACTTTGAAACAGCTATGCCAGCCTTACCTGGCTTTTAAAAATTGCAGTGGCCATCTCTGTGCTTGCCTGACAGTGCTAGTTGCTTGGCAATTGAATGGGAGGATGGAAGGAGTAAAGGAGGGTGGGTTTAAGTATTTTGGAATCTGGAGGAGAGGTTGACAAGTATGTATGGTGGGGCAAGATGAGGTATGTCCACCTGTTTAAAAGATATAGGAGTGAATGAAAGCCAACAGTTGTATCAATGGTACAGGTGGAGAGAAAAGAAAAGAAAGAATGGAAAGAAAGGACACACATCCTGAGAAAACAGACCATCAGAAGACTGGAGAGAAGATACACAGAATGAGTTGGATTACACCAATGGAAAGTGGATTACACCAATGAGAGGCAAATGTCTTTCAAAACAGTGTGGAAGGCAATGCTTTAAAGACTGCGGTCTGGTTTCCATCCTTGTTGCACAAAAACACAGAAAAATAAAAGTAGTTTTCTCCTCCTAAATAGTAAACTGAGAGTACAAGACTAGACTTCTGTATTATTATCATCATTACTTTTCAACATGTGAGTGCCATTTCCTCAGCCTAACAGAAACCCTATTCAGCCATTCTTTCAATAGCTGAAGTAAACACAGAGTGTAACTGTTTCCTGCATGCCAGGTATTTAATTCCTCCCAGGGCTCTGAGTTACAGGGATGGTCTTCACAGATTAAAGAGACTCCTTTTCACAATATTGCTCTTCATAACCAATCGGCAGGAGTAACACATTCCCTTCCTTGTGTGTCTAATCTTTATAGTGAACACCTGAATAGGGTCCAGCCTCTCTAGTTCATGGATCTATAAATTTTGACACAAGCTGAGTTCACTTTTCTCAGTCCCATGACCATCACCACCAGGTTTTCAGACTCCTGTTTGTAGTAAAATAAGGTTTATTTTGTCTTACTTGTAGTCTTTCTAATCAGCAACTGTAGATCATTTTTTCAAAAAATAAATACCCCTTAAAAAGTATTCCTTTCCCCTAAAAGTTTAGGCTAAATGGGTTTCCAAAATTGTTACCTGATCATCATACTTTTCAGTACCATGCTGAACTAATCTTCATCTAATATTACAATGAGTGGCTGATAACTAATGGGGAGGGCAAAATGAGGGCATTGCCATCTGAAATACCCCCCCCCCTTTATGACACTTTCCTTAAGTCCCTACATTGCTATTATTCCAGTAACTTGAAACTTGAGCATTTAAAAATACAGTTTAGGCATCCCAAGAAAAATGACAGGCGAAGTTACCAAGGGAAAGTGAATACAAGAAATGTAGAGTTTTAGATGATTTACACTTAGCAGTGTCTCCTTCTTTGCAATACTAAAAATATGAGGTCCAAAGGAAAATTTCCTGTGTGGGACAGAATTCCTATTTGGGGTGTAATGCTTTAATTTTGCACATTGCTATCCCAAAGCTACACCCCTGACAAATATATATATATATATATATATATATATATATATATATGAGAGAATAAATATCATCCATCTTGTATGTGGGAAAGAAAAGGAAAATCCCCCAAAATTGCATATTTGCTATTTTTAGGAAGAATATCATAGACTGATATGCACAAAAGATAAGCAAATCAGTAGGTGTGATTCCCACAGTGAGGTTCATACTTCCCAGGAAGTAGCAGAGAACATGATTCTCATTAAGCATCTTGCGGTAATTATATTTCTTCTTCGTGGTCTCTGCGAATCATACAAATGGGTTTCACTGCGCCTGCGCAGTGCTGCTCGGAACCTACTGGAATCACTGTGCAGAGCTCACTCTGCACAAATTGCAACTTTTTGGCGGTAACTCCGCCCACCCGTTATAAGGCCCCTGCCTTCCCGCTCTTTCCCCAGTTCCTTTTTTCCGCCGCGCTAGCTGCTTCAGAGGAACCTTCGCTTGCTTTGCTTGCTAGGAATCACTTTCGTTTTTGACTTCGGACTGTTTTCTGACCATTCTTTGTCTCCCGCCCCTGGTAACTTCGGACCTTCGGACTCCTTCGACTTTGAGATGCCTGCGGCTTTCAAGAAGTGCGACATTTGCAAGGGCAAAATGCCCGTTCAGGATCCGCACTCTACCTGCCTGCTCTGCCTTGGTCCAAGCCACGACCCAAAGGCCTGCGCACTCTGCAGATCCCTCTCTTCCCAGGCCCGGAAAAACCGTGAGTCCCGGCTTACTTCGGCGATTGCCCTGGGAAAGCTGCAAGAAAGAGGTTCGCGGTCCTCTTCTGTCCCGCCTCTGGGGCCCCCCGCTGCATCCTCTCGAGCAAGTGTCTCCAGCGTGGGATCGGGAAGAGCCGCCTTCCCCAGCGTGGTGTGTGTCCCGGCCGGGACCCCTTCCACCACCGCCGATGTGGCCCGTGGCTCTAAACCGCCCAGTGCCACCGACAAACCCTCCAAGCGCCCCCATAAACCATCGGGGACTGAGGGTACCGAACGGGCCTCCAAGCCAAAGGAGGGAGCGGAGGGCCCCCGTTCGAAGGAGGCTTCCAAGCCAGAGGACCATCTCGCCTCGCCTGCATCCTCCAAGGCATCCAAGGGACCGGGGCCTTCCTCATCAGCGGCGGCCGCTGTTCTCTTGGATCTCCCTGACAACCCATTCTTCCCTTTGGAGGAGACTCCTAAGACCGGGAAGAAGAGGCACCGTGACAAGGCTGATCGTGATTCGGCCTCTAAAAAGGCTAAGTCCTCCAAGGAGAGACCAAAGGGCAAAGAGCGCTCCCCCTCCAGACGGGCCCGCGCCCCCGCCTTGCCAGCTCCATGCCAGGAGCCAACGTCGGTAGACCAGGGAGCCTCGGTCACGGCCCTACCTCCGCCGACCATGGACTTCACCCACGGTACGGGGGATGCTGAACCCCCTCGCTCCCTGGGGCATCGCTCTCCTTCCCATCCCGCAACGGATGATGAAGAGGACTTGCCCCTCACACAGGAGACCCCGGATCTCTTTTTCGACATGCAGTCGCGCCGCTACTACATGTCCGTGCCGGAGGACAGGGCCATGAGGGAGTTTACCAAGGTAAACCCCCATCCCTCAGACCGAGCCGAACCGGCCAAGTTGGTCCCCAGAGCATCGATCTGCGAGAGACTACCTTCTCCATCCCGTAGACGTGACAGGTCGCCGTCTCCACCTCGTAGACGTGAGAGATCGCCGTCCCCAACCCGCAGGCGCTCCCGGTCCTCAGTAGACTTCGCCCGCCCGAGATCCCAGGTCAGGTTGAATGATCCTCTCTCTTCCGATCTGGACTCTGACGACGAACCGCTGCCGCCTTCAGAGGCGCCCTCGGACGAGGATGTCCTCTCGGGTTCAGCCTCCCCTCAGAGGATGCATAACCCAGAGCCGGCTTCGCCGTCGGACGACGTCAGGGCCTTTACAGAACACGTGGTCAGGATGTCAAGGGCCCTCGACATCCAGCTCGCATCTGCGGAAGACGACGCTGAGGACCCGGTGGAGCGTCGAGTACATGGACGAGTTCCCACTCCACCATGTCTGCCTCTCCTGCCTTCTCTCCAGACTATCGTCAAGAAGTCTTGGGACTCTCCGGCCACCCTATCGGCACCCTCCCGAAAGGTCCAGGCGCTCTATAGGGTCGCCCCGGCGAGTTGCTCCTGGTTGGCAGAACACCCCAGGCCGAACTCGGCCATTGTTGAGGGAGCCCAGCACAGCTTCGTTCCGAAGCAGGCCACCTCCCCTGTCGACCGAGAGGCAAAGAAGGTAGACGGACTGGCCAAAAAGGCTTATTCGGCATCGGCTCTTGGGATCAAGGCCGCGAATTATACCGCCTGCATGGGGGCCTACATCCAGACCCTCATGGAACGGATCTCCCCCCTGGTCCCGGACGTCCCGGATGACATCCAGAGACAGCTGGTGGAGATCAAAGACGAGGCCCACTCCATCGGAAGCTGGCTAATCACCACTTCCAGGAACATGGTGGACTGCTCCGGGAGGTCCATGTCTGCGGCCATGGCTCTTCGGCGCCACGCATGGCTGAGGGCCTCCGATCTCAACCCCACGGTCAGAGCGGCCATCGAGGACATGCCCCTCGACGGGACTGGCCTCTTCCACGCCGAGACCGACGACCGCCTGAACCGCAAGTTCAGGATGAAGGCGGCGGCCAAGAAGCACGGCATGTCCTCAGCACCGGCTTCTCCGTTCCCGAAGCGACAGCGCCCGTGGCAGCCGCAAGGTCAGTCACAAGGGACCTTCTCCCGGGACCGACAGCCCCAACACCAAGGCTCTCAGAGACAGCGCTTCCCTTCGCAGTCTTCCTCCTCCTCTGGCCGTCGCAACTTCCCGCCTCGGTACCGCAAGTCCCGCCGGCAGGATACCGACCAGGGGAAGAAGAGAGCCTGAAGGGACGCAGCGCGCTTCGTCCCTTCCTCACCCATCCTTTTTCTGGACATCTTGAGGCCCTATGCTAACACCTGGGCCTCTATAACATCGGACTCGTGGGTTCTTAACATCGTCCGTAGGGGTTATGCCCTCGAGTTCCAAGAGCTCCCTCCAACTGGAGCCTTCATGTCCACTCCCCCCCTCGGACACCCTTCTCGACGAAGTGCGCACATTGCTTGCTAAGGGAGCAATCTCCCTTTTGCCGCCCGACCAACATCCTCGGGCCTTTTTTTCCAGATACTTCACTGTACCTAAAACGGATGGGGGCATCAGGCCCATCCTAGACTTGAGACAAGTGAACTTGTTTTTGGACTATCGTCGTTTCCGAATGGTAACCTTGGCCTCCATTCTGCCTCTCCTCCACCAGGGCCTGTGGTTCGCGACTGTCGACCTGAAGGACGCCTATTTCCACATTGGGATCCGGGAGTCCCACAGGAGATTCCTCGCCTTCGCTGTAGGCTCCGTCTCGTACCACTACAACGTGCTTCCGTTCGGCTTGGCCACGGCCCCACGAGTCTTCACGAAGTGCATGGCTCCAGTGGTGTCATACCTTCATCAGAAGGGCTTCATGGTCTTTCCTTACCTGGACGATTGGCTGTTCGCAGCCGAATCCCAGGACGAGTTACAGGAGGCAGTCTCATTCGCCTTGCAGCTCTTCGACTCCCTCGGGCTGGTGGTCAACAGGGAAAAGTCCCACTTCACACCAACCAGACAGGTCAAGTTCATCGGGGCCATCCTCGACTCCGAGAACTGCCTAGCCTTCCTCCCTCCCGACCGCTTTCGGGCCCTGACGTCATCCCTCAGGCCTTGCATCTCCCACAGAAGGGTAAGAGCCAGAGATGTCCAAGTCGCCCTGGGCCACATGGCATCGACGACATTCGTCACTCCCTGGGCAAGACTGCGTCTTCGTCCGCTCCAATCCTGGTTCCTCTCCGTCTTCTCTCCGCTAGAGGACCCGCCTTCAAAGTGGCTCACGGTACCCAGACCTATAGCCGCTTCCCTCAGATGGTGGCTACACACCTCCAACGTCTGCACCGGGATGCCTTTCCATCAGCCCCAGACACAACTGACGCTGACAACAGATGCATCCCTGGAGGGATGGGGCGCCCACCTGCTCGACCTTGTCGTCAAGGACAGGTGGTCCGCACCAGACAAGCTCCTCCACATCAACGCCTTGGAGATGCTCGCAGTGGAGAAGGCCTTGAGGGCGTTCGAGTACGCTGTCTCAGGGAGAGTGGTCCTCCTCAGGACGGACAACACCACCGTGATGTACTACATCAACAAACAAGGTGGCACCAGGTCCAGGACCCTGCTCGACCTCACGCTCCGCATCTGGGACTGGTGCATCCACAGACGTGTCCTCCTCCAGGCGATTCACCTTCCCGGAGAGGACAACGACCTGGCAGACCGCCTCAGCAGATCTCCATCGGTGTGCCACGAGTGGAGGCTACATCCCGAGACGGTCAGCGACCTCTTCGACCGGTGGGGAACCCCCCGGATCGATCTCTTCGCGACCAGATGGAACAGCCACTGTCCCCAGTTCTGCTCCAGAAAGCGATTCGACGGATCCCTCGGAGACGCATTCGCTTTCCTCTGGACGGGGGAGCTCCTCTACGCCTTCCCTCCGTTCCCTCTCATCATCAGGGTGGTGTCCAAGATGACAACGGACCGCTCCCACGCGATCCTGATCACCCCGTGGTGGCCGAGACAACCGTGGTTCGCATCCCTTCTCCACCTCTCCGGGAGATGCTTCCTCCGTCTCGACCCGCGTCCGGACCTGTTGTCGACCCAGGACGGACGGATTCTCCACCCGGACATCGAGAGCCTGCCGCTGGTGGCCTGGAGGATCCGGCCCTAACCGCCTTGCCGGAGTCGGTGAGGACGGTGATCCTGGCTGCCAGAAAACCTTCCACCCAGCGCTCTTATGCCCTGAAATGGAGGAGATTTTGCCTCTTCCTAGACCAAAGGGGCTTGTCTCCTGCACAGGTGTCCACTCCAGTGGTGCTGGAGTTTTTGATGGCGCTTTTGGATGGGGGGCTGGCCCTCACATCCATCAAAGGCTATCTATCTGCCATTTGTGCCAAATATCAGTTCGGGGGGAGGGTGTCTTTTTTCAAGGACCCTTTGGTGAAAGGGTTCCTAAAGGGTTGTGCCAACCTATATCCTCCCGTGTTGGTACCAACGCCGGCTTGGAATTTGGAGTCGGTACTGTCCGCTCTCCAATCCAAGCCCTTTGAACCAATGGCCACAGCGGACTTGAGACTGTTGACTTGGAAAACCGCTTTCCTTGTGGCCATCACCTCTGCCCGCCGTGCGGGCGAACTCTGTGCCTTACGGAGGGACCAGCCATTCCTAAGGTTCCACAAGGACAAGGTGGTCCTCCGTACAGACATTACCTTTCTGCCTAAGGTTGTGTCTACCTTTCACATGTGCCAGGACATTGTGTTGCCCACTCTGGCATCCGATCCGACGTCGGATGAAGAGCGACGCTTGCACTCTCTTGATGTCAGGAGGGCGCTCGCGTTTTACCTGGACAGAACTGCTGCCTCCAGTCGGTCCGAGAGACTTTTTCAATGCTACTCGGAACCAAAGAAGGGGTTGCCCGTGTCTACGCAGAGGTTTTCCAAATGGGTGGCTAGCACCATCCACCTCTGCTATGAACTTCTGGGCAAACCTCTCCCTGGCAGGGTTCGGTCACACTCCACAAGGGCTATGGCAGCATCCTCCGCATTCCTGTCTGGGATCCCTCTGGAGGATGTCTGCAAGGCAGCTGTTTGGTCCCAACCTCTAACCTTTATTAAGCACTATAGGTTGGACACCAGGGCCATCCGAGACGCAGCTTTCGGGAGGGCTGTGTTAGTCTCAGGGTTGCATTAGTTGCACTACTGATGTTTTTTGTATTATACAGTTTACACTGTTACACTGTTGAATGTTGATTTGCACAACTCTTATGGGATCGGTCTTGCATGACCTCGGTTCCCTTCTCAGGTTTAGCAAAGTTATTGCTATTTGATCTGTGCATGAACAAAAAGACTGACTCCTTTTGTGGTGCAAGGTGTTTATTGTAATAAATATACCTTTGGTTTACCATAGCTTTGGTTTCAGGACACTCCCTCCGCCTCATACCTTAGCTTGTCAGTCTAAACCCATTTGTATGATTCGCAGAGACCACGAAGAAGAAGTACAGGTTGCTTACCTGTAACGGTGTTTCTTCGAGTGGTCATCTGCGAATACATACAAATCCCACCCGTCCGTCCCCTCAGTGTCCTGCTCACATTGGCTCTCTTTCCATCGCCTGCTTGGCGGAAAAATTGCGGAACTGGGGAAAGAGCGGGAAGGCAGGGGCCTTATAACGGGTGGGCGGAGTTACCGCCAAAAAGTTGCAATTTGTGCAGAGTGAGCTCTGCACAGTGATTCCAGTAGGTTCCGAGCAGCACTGCGCAGGCGCAGTGAAACCCATTTGTATGTATTCGCAGATGACCACTCGAAGAAACACCGTTACAGGTAAGCAACCTGTACGTTTTTGTTATTAAAAGCAAAGAGTCTCTGAATGGTATGCCTTTATTCATCAAGGGATTGCTTCGTTGCCTGTCAGGAGGCTGTATGTACAGGGAAACTGGTACTCTGCATCTCAGCCTCAGCTCTATATCAATCCAAGTAAGTGTGTTAGATCTATTATTATTATTATTATTATTATTATTATTATTATTATTATTATTATTA
>NC_056522.1:148585511-148596408 GCF_019175285.1 Sceloporus undulatus | reverse complement strand
TTTTACTATTGTATATTTATTTATATTCTGCCCTTTTCCCAAAACTGGGACTCAGGGTGGCTCACAACATTAAAAAAACAGTACACTTAAAAGCATACAAAGAGAGTATAATGAAATAGAATTAAATTATTACAGTATCAAAACAAGCCTTTCCTTCCACACTGTTTTGAAAGACATTTGCCTCTCATACCACTTTCGACTGGTATAATCCAACCCATTCTGTGTATCTTCTCTACAGTCTTCTGATGGTCTGTTTTCTGTGGATTGTAAATTGTTTACAATATTAAAACAATTTATATCCCACCTTTCACTCAAAATGGGATACAAGGTGGTTGGAGGGCCACACAATCCCCATCCCTGAAGTGCATAACGCAGCTGTGATATTCATTTCTACCCCTCAACCACTTCAGAAGTGCTATGTGAGTGAGCCTTCAAATTTCATGTTGAATTACAGTGATCCCTTGAATTTCAAATAGTTTTCTTATGTAAGGAATCCTCAGGGGTGGTTGTGCCAGTTCCAGTTAGCCCACAGCACCTGGTATTCAATGCCAGTCTCACATCCAAGTACTAACTGGAGATATCCGTTTAGCTTCAAAGATCAGGCAAGATCTGGTGCCTTTAGGGTATTTGGGCTGAGCAAGAGAACAAGAAAAACCAAAAAGAAAAAAGGGAAATTTGGTAGGCCTGGTATAGTTATTTTTTAGTAAATATTTTAATGACTTCAACCAAAAGTTTGCAAAGGCTGATCTAAACATTTCATTTGCCATTTGTCGTGCTAAACATCACGGGGCTCACTCAGCTATTTTCATGTTTGCACATAATTATTTCAGGATGTTGAAGGGTGTTATTTTTTCCTCACCAAATACCTTTCTCATTGATTTAAGGTGATGTTTCCCATCTTCTCCATTACTTGGAAAATATGGAGATTTAGTTTGGATGTAGCCCATCATCTCTTCCAGTTTGTTTAGTGGCATACTTCTACCTTTAAAGTAAACTCAGCTGCATATTGAGCCATACTGAATAAATTACTGTAATTGAGCCAAACGTGCATTTTCTGTGCAGAAAGAATATCAAGTTTAGCTTACTACAGTGATCAGCATTCTTCCAAAGCAAAGTACCATTCCTCCTAGGAACTCATTCCTCCCAACAATCCCATTGGTTTGAGGAATTCAGGTTAAGGTACAAAACTAGTTCCCATTTCATCCTTGCCCGATTAAGAGGGAGTGATCAGCCCATAGTCAACCAGTAAACTCCACAGCGCAAAGCGAAATTGAGATTAAGGTCTAACACATACTGTAGAAAGAATCCAGTGTGAGATGGCTTTAACTGCCCTGGTTCAGTGCTAGGGAATATTGGGAATTGTAGTTTATTGTGGCACCAGAGTTCTTGGACAGAGAAGGCTAAATGTCTCACAAAACTAGTTCCCAGAATTCGCTGACATTCAGCCAGGGCAGTTAAAGTGGTCTCAGACTGGATTATTGGAGCCAAGCCTTTAGGTGGAGAACCAGTCACAGTCTAACACTTTGACCATTACACACTGGCCTTCTAGATCTGCGCAAATCCACTGACTTGTTCATTGTCATTTTCTTCTGTCCTGATCCCTGTAGCAGGAATTGCATAGTTCTGTCTCACTGGGACACTGCTATGCTCTACCAATGAGATATGTGAAATTTGCCCTGTCCTCAGATGTTTATGGTGGACATTAGTTTCTCTGTGTTTGCATAGGAGGTTTTTCTTGAGTGCCCAAAGCTTTCTGCCCACATAAGGGGTAGGTAACTTTAGTCCACTAAATGTTATTGGACTGCAACTCGTGTTATTCTAACCACTGGCTGCAGCAGCTAAGAATAATAAGAGTTACACTCCAACATCTACAAAGGTCAGTTGTTCAACCCTTATAATAGTAACATACAGAACCTTTATATTAAGCCCACATTACTCTCATCCATACCTGGGGCTGCTAGATGGACTGTAACTCTCAGAATTTCTCATCGTTGGCTAAGCTGGCTAGGGCTGCTGAAAGTTGTAGCCCAACAAAATCCGGAGGGATGCATAATTATCACTCTGCCTTAAATCAATTAGCAGAATTATGGTTCAAGAAAGATCTAAACCAAAGATTATACTGCTACTGCTAATAAAGACTGAGTCTTCCTTATCCAGAATTCCAAAATTCAAATATTCCAAACACAAAACTTGTTTCTTAGATGGCTGAAATAGTGACAGCTTTGCTTTCTGATGGTTCAACATACACAGACTTTGTTTTATGCCCCATATTTCTAAAAAATATTAAATAAAATTACCTTCATGCCACACACACACACACACACAGTATGTATGAAACATAAATAAATTTTGTGTTTAAATTTGGGTCCCATCTCCAAAATAGCTCATTATGTACGTATATGCAAATACGGATATTCCAAAATCCAAAACGCTGCTGGCCCCAAGTATTTTAGATAAGGGAGACTCAACCTGTACAATGGTAATAGTCAGCTAGTGCACTAGTGCTGCTGTTACCAAAAGCCCACACAGATGATCATGGATAATCTGTCATTAAACCTCTATGTGGAAACACTTGCTATTGAAACCCAACAGTCCCAGCAGTATGCAGACGTTTTTGACCTTCCTTTTGCCAAAGGTGAGGGTTGGAGGAAGTAAATTAGACTACCTTTCATTCTAAAACCTAGCTAATTGCATCAAATCTTGTTGCTTCATGTTTAGGATAGTTTGAGAAGCAAAACAATGTATCTGCCCCTACATCAAAACTCAAATCCACCCACTATTACTGTATGAATATTACAGAACAAAAATATTGCAGTATGAATGACAGTGCTGAATCACACATACAAACATTTCTGGCAGGATGATGACAGAATGCTGGAGGAAACTTAGAACCATTCAACACTACTGTCATACTAGAGCTACGTGTGAGAAAAGACCACAAAGGATCTTAGGAAATATATAATACAGCTTTTTTTTTAAAAAAAAATAGCAGTCCAGTCATCCTTAGTGAATGTGTAAAAAGGAAAGTTCAGGGCAGGTTAGCACAAGCCATTTATAATCAGTCTCTTGGCCTCCTATTAAAAAATTGGCTCCTTTCGTCGAAATGGTTTTCTTCATACCAGCATGAAGCAGGCCACAGTGTTTAATATAATTCACTGCAAATGAGCAACCATTAGTCAGCCACGTTTTTATATAATTATTGGCAGTGCAAAGGAAACATGCACGGTTCTAACTATTTCCACCCAAACAGAACAGAAGCTGCTCACACAGGCTGCAAAGAAAGAGGTGGACTGAAGTAAGAGGAATTTGGGAAGCTGGGGTGGGGAAGATTCAAATCATCTCACTGAAGCTGTGTTTTAGTTTTATTTATTTATTTTAAAATCACAGTCTCATTCTGAAAATAAAGCACATTTCTGGTAGGAGTATATTTGGAAAATGTTTTAACTCATTTAAACTCTGGCTGCATTTAAAACTAACATCTTTCCAAGTTTATACATTAACAAAGTCTTTTCATGCTGCCTTTCTGAGTAACAACATGAAACTGTAAGAAAACAGGAACAGTTGAGCCAAAAAGCCACCTCCACAAGGGTGGAGGTGCAGCCTCATGTTCTAAATTTGCACAGATGAAGTATGCACTTCCAAGAAGCATGTTCTTGCACATTTTAAAGTGAAGGTGCTAACTTAAGATGGGCAGGTATTAGGTACAAAAGTTCTGATGAGCAGCCTCTTCACCACAATAAAGAGTCAAAATTTTACTTTCACCAACAAAATCTGATACCAAAATATTTGTATCTCACAGATCCTGAATCTTTGGCTGATGGATTAAATCTGCGAAGGAGGGTTTCTTTTTTTAAAAAAATACACTGGCATTTAAACTAACAGAGCTTAAATATTCTGAAGCAATTTAAAACCTAACACCTTTAATTTGGACTAATATATTTTGCTGTAATTATTTAGGAAATGCTTAACAGCTTGGTCCATCTAGCTCAGTTATGTCTCCACTGATGGATAGTGTTACTGTCAGGTTTCAGATAGAAGACTTTCCCAGCTTTGCCTAAAGATGGAGAAGATTGAAGCTGGGATCTTTTTCAGATCAAAAATGCATGCTTTGTTACTGGCCTTCTTTTTTTCTTTCTTTCTATTTTTATGCAACATGTAAGGTATCTTCATTTATCCTCTGACAAGAAAAAGGATGTAAATTTGTAGAATCACAGAGCTGGAAGAGACCACAAGGATCATCAGTCCAATCCCCATGAAGGAATACACAATCAAAGCACCCCTGACAGATGGCCATCCAGCCTCTCTTTGAAAACCTTCAAAGGAGGAGACTTCAAAGGAGTGTGTTCCACTGTCAAACAGTTTTTAATGTGAGGAATTCTCCTAACGTTTAGGTGGAAACTCTTTTCCTGTAGTTTGAATCCATTGCTCTGTCTTAGTCTCTGCAGAAACATAAAACAAGGTTGCATCTTCTTCCATATGACATCCCTTCAAATATTTAAACATGGCTATCACACCACCCCTTAACCTTCTCTTCTTCAGGTTAAACATACACAGCTCCCTAAGCCACTCCTCATAAGCTTAAAGCATAGTTTTCAGACCTTCAGTAACTTTAATACTGTGGCATAGATACTGAGGCTTATTATTAAATACACAATCCAATTACAGTTGAATAATTTTAAAACACATTAATGCCAATGAGAGAAATTAAACATGTATTTCCAAAATGATAGATAGATAGATAGATAGATAGATAGATAGATAGATAGATAGATAGATAGACAGACAGCCCACAGAAATCTGCCACTGTTTCATTCAGCCCAATATTGTCAAGACTACATCCAGTATTTTAGGAAGGATTCTACTCTAGCTCTATTGAGAGATGCTGGAGTTTGAACTCAGGACCTTATGAATACAAAGCCATGTTCTCAACCAATGAGCTACAATCCTTGGCTCTGGCTCCCTTTTCCACTTAAGGGAGAGCTCATGATGATGCCTCAAAACTGCAGTTCTAAGCATGCCAACTAGGAACTGACTCATTCACCAGAACTTTCAAGTTAACATTTTTATGTTGTAAAAAAAGCAATAGGCAATGTTACCCCATATACTGGAAATGAATGGGGGAGGAGGCAAAAAAGTCTTCACAAATCAAATTTAGTTAAATATGCACAATTTTGTTTATTGAAGAGATTAGGACAAAAACATTAAACCAAATACAAGACAAAGCACCAGAGGCAGTAAAATCCCACCATGCACATCACCAATCTTTCTTCCTACAAGTTTATAAAATAAACGTTTTTTAAAAAAAGAAGTCCCTCAACACAGCACCATCTTCAGAGTGTAAAAACTTTACTCCTTTATATTTTTCTTAGATACCAAAATAGAACCAAGGCAGGTCACCTGCAGCTTTGTCTCTTGATAAGGAACTATGGACCATCAGCTTGAGAGTGGGATCAAACCTTCCTGCAGGGCAGGCAAAATAGCATCCATACGTCAAATGCCAAGTAGCTGTACGCACATGCCACATACTATAATTAAGCACAAAATTCAAGTAACATTTACATACTACAGAGTCCACATGTACCTATCCAAAAAACATGACCACTTCACAAAAACGCATACAGGCAGTAACATCAGAACAACTGAGGTACTGGAAAACACAAATATTTATGCCAAGAGATCTGTTTGTTTTGTATTTTTGTCCCCTCCCCCCATATCATACAGCAATATAAAAAGCAGTAATAAAAAAATCATTTTGCCAGTCTAAATCAAAACAAAAGCTCTATAAGGGAAGGGGGAGAATGGGACTAAAAATTAAAATTAAAAAATATGTCATTCAGGGACAAGGAATACCTGAAGAGAAAAAGGAAAGCGTGTCAACTACAGCATGTAACATGTCACCCCAAGTCAACCCGTAATTGAA
This sequence comes from Sceloporus undulatus, assembly GCF_019175285.1. Classification (NCBI taxonomy): domain Eukaryota; kingdom Metazoa; phylum Chordata; class Lepidosauria; order Squamata; family Phrynosomatidae; genus Sceloporus; species Sceloporus undulatus. The sequence continues at coordinate 148,590,488 of NC_056522.1, read as the reverse complement.
GTACTGGCTTAATTCATCACAACTGTGACAGCTTCATCAATAAATAAAGTCTTGACAATACGAAAGGTGCATATTACTGTGTACTTTTTAGGAGACAGATCTGTGTCCTAGTAATGTTCAGCTTATTAAAATGTCAATGAGACGAAAACTAGCATCATTCTTTTCGTAAATCAAAAACAAAAGCAAGAAAACCCAAGCCACTGCCTTTTCATAAAATAAGAGGGAGAAAGGGAAAGTATCTTTCTTTCTAGCTTTCTTTCTTTCTTTCTTTCTTTCTTTTCTTTTTCCTTCAGTAAAGAACCTGTCTGCTCATGTTCAAGGTAATCTGAGGAATAGTTGTTTCCACAATTAAGTTTTAATTCTCTCTCTCTTTAAATGATGCCCTCCTACTGCCATCCACTAATATGGTCAAATTTTATGTGCTGCATGGTAATGTGGAAACCAGTATTTCAAATCTCCTGTTTTTGGTCTTCTTTTTTTAAATGGAGAGTTATTATTTTCTCTGAAAACATGCTTGGAAGGTTGACCTGCAATTGCTTCCTGCAACCAAGCCATCTGACCAAAACCCCAAACTCTCCCAGAATGAGCTGTATCCAACTGTGTCCTCTTCTGCTAATGGAGGACTCTCTGTTTTAGCAGGGGCTTCTGCTGAACAAACGGAGGGACTCACAAATTCTCACTTTTATCTGAAACTCCTCATGCCACTCACCTCCTATACTGTTCCAAAGGGTCATCCATCTTCTGCAGACTGGAGGAAACTGGAGGAGGAATCTCCAGCCACCATCCCAGCCTCTTGTGTTTGCACACAGAAGCCTTCCATCAACAGAAGAGGACATAACTGTATACAACCCAAAAGTAACTGTCCTTCCATCAGCAGGGGAGGCACAATTATATACTACCCAACTTGTGAAGTGCTACTCCCTTCCCTCCTTAAGGGAACAGAATATTTCAAATATTTTCTCCTGCCAAAAATTAAAGTTCTTTCTTTTGGAGAACTGAATTCAAAACAAGCCCCTCAGAGACATAAACTAAAAGTTTCTGCTTAGCACCCAACTTCTCATGTCTACCTTTGTGCTCTTCCCACCCGCCCTCCTGAAGATCAATCCCACTGCAACTACTAAATATCAGATTTTAGAAACGGGAAACAAAAATTAATATAACAACATGATAGCTATTTGTACCTTCCCTGAATAATGGCTGAAGTTAAATATATCTAACAGTGCGATGCCAAGATGTAAGTTGAGGCAAAAGTCTCTATTCACTGGGAACGTTTAAGTGTCTGAATGAAACAGAACTGGGAGTGGATTAGTGGCTGCACTGGAACTTGAAGGTTTAGTGTCCTTGGCTCCATAAAGATGAGAAGCTACAGTTGCTCCATGCTGCCGCCTCCTCTTTCTTTTTCCATGTCAATCTAACTTGATAGCAAGGATTCGTCCCATCTAAACATCCTCATGCTACATTTGTCGTGTTAGCTCATTCTTCCTCGAACCAAAAATTGAAACAAAGAGCAAAACCCAAAAGAAAACCCAAAAACCACCCCTTCAAGTTGTCTCTTTGCTATCAAGACAGGCTGAGACACAACTATACTTCTGCATGATCAGAAAGAACTCCCTTCAGTGTTGTCTTTTCTGGACCATGCACCACTCAAACATTAGTCCTAATGCTCAGTTAAAGAAAGGGTCCTCCTCTTCCTCCATATTGACATCAGGCACCAGCTGATCCGTTACTTCCTTAGCACCATATCCTGTATTAGACACATTAAAATCTGTGGAAAACCAAGGATGGTCCAGAATTTCCTGCGAAGTCAGCCTTTCTGAGGGCTCCCGGCGCAGGATGCTACGTATGAGGCATTTTGCCTTTGGGGACAAAGTCTCTGGAATGCTGAACTGCCCACGGCGGATCTTGCTGAAGAGAGAACTAGGCTCAATGTCATGGAAAGGGTAGCGCCCAACTAGCATCGTGTAAAGCATGACTCCTAGACTCCATACATCTGCTGCCTTGCCAGAGTAGCTGCCATTTGTGTTCAAGATCTCCGGGCTCACGTATGCTGGGCACCCATGCTTATCGGAAAGGGAGTCATCATCTCCTCGCAAAATGTAAGCATCTTCAAGGCTCTCTAATTTTACTCTAGTCCTGTAAAGTAAAAAGAAAGAAACCACTATTAGACTCATCAATAAGCACTCATAGAATTTTTTTTCCTGGTAAAAATCAAGGAAATGCTAACATGTTTACTACAAGGAAATCTCTTTTTTTAAAACTTCTTAAGCCTTCAGAGAGAGAGAGAGTATACATGGACATACAGAATGTGCATCTTCAAATAAGGCTCCAGGGACAAAATACAGATTGTAACACAATGTAAAACATTCAAGTGAGGATTTTTCCCCACAGTATATGTTTCTTTTGGTCAGATGGAGTTCATAATTTTGAACACACATACACACACACACACATGCGCATGCACACATATTATCAAACAGAATGTGTATATGTGTCACAAGCCGCATTTCCTCTTTCAAACTATATTCAGCACTGAGAAGTAGCTGTCTTTCCATAACCTATAAAACCATATCCCAAGGTGCAGAAAGAAAATGCTCAATTTACCTTGCTTTTGGGTTGTCAAGAAAATTTGATGCTTTGAAAGGACAGTGTATATTACATATGTGATGGACCTATAAGAAGGTGAAAAGTTACTGGTCTAAGAATTATTTGTTAATAAAAAAGCTAGATTTTGTAATGTTACTAGAAATGTTTTTGCTGGGAATTATGGATAAAATAACTAGATAATAAATATGGATTGCTCCTTCGATACATGACAACAGCAACAAGACTATTTAGTCAAGCTTGGAAATGGACCAAAGTGCCAATGATGGAAATGTGGCTTGTGACATATATATTCATTCTGTTCTTCTGTTTGATAATGGTATGTGTGGTTAAGGTTGCTGAGCTGGCCTAAATTGCCAGATTAACAAGGATTCTAAAGTATAAAGGAACTGAAGATTTTCTGAAAGACTGGAAACTGTTTATAGACTTTGACCAATAAGAAATCTAATGATATCTAATTTAATTATGGTTATAGTTATTAGTAATTCTAGTAGGAGTATTTAGATAGACCTGTAACTGCAGAGTAATATATTTCTTTTGTATTTTTCTTTTCACTAAATTTAAGATGGGGGGGATGAGAACCCTATTGTGTTTTAGTTATGTTTTCCTCCCTCTTTCCTTCTCTCTCTCTCTTTTTTAAAAAAATCTGAATGTATTTTCTGAAGGTATACCATGTTGATTTTGATTGTAAACTAGACTGTTAAGTGTTAAAAAATGATATATGTGTGTGTATTTATTGTTGTGTGCCTTCAAGGTGTTTCCAATTTCGGGCAACCTTAAGGTGAACCTATCACAGGTTTTTCTTGGCAAGTTTCCTCAGAGGGGGTTTGCCATTGCCTTTCTCAGAGGCTGAGAGAGTGTGACTTTCTTCAATTCACCCAGTAGGTTACCATGACCAAGCAGGAATCTGAACCCTGCTCTCCTGAGTCATAGTCCAACACTAAAATCGCTACATCATGCTAATTCTGTGTGTGTGTGTGGGGGGGGTGTTCATAGTATATACATGAAAAGACAGTGCAAAGTGGCATCATTCCTTTCTCAAGTGTAAGAGGCTTTATTTGCTGAAAACCAGAAATGGGTTAGGCAAACAAACATATAGAGAGGTAGGGAAGCACAAAGGTAGGGATGGGCAAAAGCCTCGCTTCTTCCAATCACCCCTGACACAAAGCCTGACATAAGAAGCCACACTTTGTCTGTTCCTCCACTAACATGTGCTTTAGAAGTGGAACTAGACTACCAATACCAATCAAAATTGCATCCCCTTAATAATCATAGTATTTTTGTTACATGCATGCAGATTTGCAGATTTAATATCAAAACAGATATAAAAAGCAAAGTAATTCTGAAATGCAAGATTTTATTTTTTAAAAAAATACCAAAAAGATACCACTGAAATCCATAAATAAACCATAAAACAACCCAGACCACACTTCCCCACCATCATTCTCCCAAGTTGGAAATGAGGGTTTCTCCATTACCTCATTAGAGCCACATTATTTCTCAAATTTACTCTGAATTCTACCTTAAGAAATTTATTTAGAAACTTACACAAGTGGCATTTTCTCATTCAAAACATTTAAAAGACCTGCACAGAGTTCTCCCTGATATAACTTTACAGTGACAGAATCAACTGTATAGGAAGGTGGCGGGTCTCCTTCTCTGGACATCTTCAAAAAGAGGCTGGACAGCTCCCTGCTTCTAGGGATGCTTTAGCTGGAAATCTTCCACTGCGCAGGGGGTCAGACCTGGGGGCCCATGAGGTCCCTTCTTACTCTATGATTCATAGTATACAAAAGGCAGCCAAGTTCCTGCATTGCGGAGATGGAGAGTAAAGTTCCACCAGGCAGAACTCTGAATCATCTCTCTTATTCCCACATGCAGGATTCACCTCTTTCCTGCAGGACTACCGCCTCAACAAGGCCTTTTAGTGCCGGAGAGGGGAGGGTATAACCAAGAACTGCCCAGCAGCTGAATGGCCAATGACAACATCCTACAGATCCGCCAGAGGGAAGGCTTGGAGGGTGCCTTCACTGAGTTGTGTGAGGATATCGGAACATAGCTGGTTGCTTCTCAGCTGCCTTCCTTCCACCCTTCCCTGGTCACCCCTCAGAAGAACAGTGAATCAAGTGGTTAGAGGGACATGGCACAAGGGAGGTGGTGAATCCTTTCCTCAGGAATGAGGAATGACCCTAAAAGCCATACATAGCTGTATGTTGGACTTACACTGTGTATGTCACCAATAGGGTGCCAACCAGCATTATAGAAATTACCCAAAAACTAAACAGATAAACAAAAATTAACCAAAAAGAGTGCAAAATGAGATAGCCCTCTGTTACCCCATACAACATCAACCAAAGCTTTACCAAAAAAGAATGA
>NC_056522.1:148548912-148585501 GCF_019175285.1 Sceloporus undulatus | reverse complement strand
TAGTTAAAAGAATAGAAGTGACACTTTCCTTAGGATGGAATCTCTAAAATTTGGTATTATTAATGAGAAGGCCCTCCCTATTATAGTCACAATACTGTCGTCCAATGGTACACAGAACAAGGGCCAAGGAAAATGGGCAAATTCATGGGATGGTGGCGAGAGAGAGGTGAAAGAGACCTAATTTGAATCTCTGCAATGAAGAGCTCAGAGTTACTGGAGAGTAAATAATCACAAACTTGACAACCTTGAATGACTTCCTTTCTACAATGAAGTGTTCAGTGAAAAATTTCCATTAGACAAAGGTACAGAATTGTTCTAAAAAAGGTCCTGGAAATTCTAAGGTAGTCAGGCTCTTCCATTTTCTAGAACTCAAATCAAGGTTTCAAATGCTCAAAACAACAGCTGACACAACAGAGTTATGTTTGTCACAGGTAAGTACAGGAATAAACAAACAAACAAACAATAACAAGCTTTAGTCTTCCTGGCCTCTAAGAAACTGTCTAGAATGTACATCTCCATTCTAAAGTTAATACTAGTGATGACTAGGTTGCTCTTATATTCTACAAGTTATGTACTATGAATCTACCACAAGTTCTCTTTAGTTCACTTGAAGGTCTATTGGTACTGACTTTTTTATTAATGAATTTTCCCTCTGGGTTTAATTCACACAGAGTTGTGTTCACAAAAAACGGAGTACTAGCTCAATATTTTACCAGCAGTATGTAAACAGCCGGACGAGAAAAATCTAGTTGCCATAGTCAGTATTACAGAATTGAAAGAAAAAGGAGCTCAGTTCTATGTACTGAAAAAAACGTTTTATTTTATTACACAGAAGCCTTTTCTGTAAAGCCTCCAACCACACACTGAACCTTTTAAACACTCCGACACATTTACTAGCAAATGTGAAGGTCCTTCTGGCAAAGACCTTTGGAAAAGGAAGTAATAAATTCATAATTCACAGAAACTGGCTCCTACCTAACAAGGTGGAAGTGAACACTCTCCCAATTTAAAAAGCCATTTTGATACCCCCCCCCCAGTTTGTATTTACAAGAGACATACTGTAATAATGTCCTCTACATCCTAAAACCTGTCCAGTGTCAACTTGATATCACATAACCTCCAGTTCTCACATATACCGTATTTTCCGGCGTATAAGGCGACTGGGCGTATAAGGCGACCCCCAACTTTTCCAGTTAAAATATAGAGTTTGGGATATACTCACTGTATAAGACTACCCCTCTTCCAACGCACACCAAATAAAAATTTTTAAAAAATCAGATTTGATTTCAGTATGGTAATTTTAATTCAAATACTTATGACATGCAGGTACTTAGCAGGAAACCTTGTTGTATACAAAGCCTGCTTGGATTGGTCAGTTCTCCCTACCTGCCCAGCCCTCCCTGTCTCCAAGACTATCAGAGCGGTAGCTGCTTTCATACAACCGTCGCATATGGTGGGGATGTGGCCGTTTTTGAGCTCCCCCCACCATATGCGGCGACTGCAGATTCTCCAGTCCGGCTTGGAAGTTTCAGCACCTGCCCTATAAGATGACACTCGGCGTATAAGACGACCTCCGACTATTGAGAAGATTTTCCTGGGTTAAAAAGTAGTCTTATATGCCAGAAAATACAGTATTTATTTTTGGTTCCAAGTGCCAGTCATAAAATAATAGAAATGATCTAATATAGTCTATGATAGTTAACTATAAAAATGTGAGAAAACTCATGGGGAATAGTGCCTGAGTTTTCATAGGACCTAGTAGTTTAGCATACTGCTGATGTTATCAAATCTAAGCCCATTTTACTTTTAGATTTTTTTTTTAAAAAAAGGGAACTCTTGAATGTTATTACTCAAAGAAATATGGGGGCACTGGGGGGAGGGTCCCCACAAAATATGACAACATTACTTTAACTGAGGATATTAGCTTTTGCAAGAGGCTGAGTGACCTTTAGGTCCATTTGCGCTTGTATATACCAGCTTTGCAGTCAATTAAAGGTGTTTCATTTAGAAAAATGCAGAGTGCAATCACACACACACAATAGCAATCCACATAGACACAGCATTCAGCGCTCATAGAAATGGAATTATGGAAACTAGATAGCAGAGTTCAAGTGGTTTGCAGAGGGGATAAAAATTACCTGTCTAAAGAGTAGACCATGGAAAGCTGAAATGGCTCAGACTGGGAGGTCTGAGGGCAGAACAGTCACATACATAAAGAACAGCCTGGGATGACTATAAAGAAGTGGTGGGCTATTTGTGAGGTAACAAAGGCTAGATGTCCTTTCCCAAAACTCAATAATGAAATTCTGGACTGGTTGATGGTTTTTACTGTGACAAAAATAGCGATTGGATCAGAATACCCCCAGGAAGGATGGACAGGGAACTTTGACTGGGACCACAACAGGAGGTAGACAGAGAGGGTGACTAACTGCTTTGGGTGCAAGGAAATCTTTTGTCTCAAGGTGCAAGAGAAAAGAGAAAATGCAGATGACCTGGGAGAAGGAAGGAGCATTGTGACCTCTGAAGAACATGCTGGCTCCAGATATGAAATATGAAGACCTCAAGTCCAGCATGGGGTATGCAGGGTGTGCTAACAATGTGAATGTAGAAACAACTGAAAACATAATTACCACAGACAAGCTTGTTTCCAGCTAACATTTTCTATGGCTTTACTCTATCCAATATGGTTATCTAGTACAATGGGCCTTTGGTATCTGCTGGGATTTGGTTTCAGGACATACACGCACACCCATGGATACCAAAATCCATGGATAATCATGTCCCATTAAATACAGTGATGTAGTAAAATAGTGCTTCTTATTTAAAATGCAAAATCAATATAATTTTTAAAAAATAGATATTTTCAAGCCATGGATGGTTCGATCCATGGATAAGGGATCCATGAATACAGCAGGCCAACAGTATCACTTCAGACATCAGACAAAATTCATGTAATTGAATGATCAGTCATACAATAACATTCCTTTCACATATAAAACTAATAATTTAGTGTAACAACTAACCTAGAACCCTTGGCACTGATTGCTCTTCTATGTGGAATATTAAAATAAAGAACTGAGAGGCATAATAATACAAATATAGGTCCCATCTGTAGTACAAAATGGAACAAGCCAAGAAAACATTTACCACCTTACCGAGAATTCAACCTTCAACCTCCCTGTTGAACTATTGTGCCCAAGAGTGTTGCTGCATAATGTATGAAATAGCCCTTACCTTTCTCAACAGCAAGAAATGTATAATAAAACCAGCCCTACCAGTGGAGAAAATGTTAACTTACCAACAGTGGAGGGATGAATCCCTCTCAGCTATTTCCTGCTGCAGGTGACAGAAACAGTGTAACAACAACAGCTGTTAAACACTTTCTAGAAATAATCTCCGGAAAATGTGTATGGGAGTGCAAGACAGTTTCCCAGCTGAATTATAGGGCAATGGCAGTGTTTTTCTTCCTCTTAGTGCAACAGCCTTGTTTGTGGGTGTAATGTGTGAAGTGGCTGCACAGGAAACTAGGGAATCTACTGCACAGAATCAATGGCATCATTGGAGACCAGGGACAGATACACCTATCTTCAGCCTAATGCCGTTTTTGCTTACTTGAGAAAAATAATTTATATTATGTTAACATATTATAAAGTCATAATTGCATCCCTGCAATGCCAGTGGAGAAGGGCAGGGAAGCTCCTAGGAAGCTGCTACTGACATAGGATGTCTGTCTGCTGGTCTACTTTTAGCTCCATGCCATGGTTGTAAAATCTGACTTCCTGAAATAATTGTTTGCTTTTAAAAATCAAGAAAAAGCTGCCCTTAATTGCTTCATTCCTCGAGGACAGGTTTATGATTATCCTCTGGAAGTACTGTATACACAAAGGGCACTGAATTCACACATGTTCCTATGTTCCTTACTATGAGTAAGGCTTAATACAGTGTGTGAGTTCCATTTCCATTGTTCTCCACAAAAATAGGTGGAAGGTTTGCAGAAATCCAGGCCACAGCTGCAATCACACACTGAATCGCAGATCTAGTGAGAAGGCAGCCAGCTAACTAGGCACATAGTATTTCCAAATGGTGGGTATGCATCTATGCATGTGCCTTCAAGTTGCCTGTCAACTTATGGCAACCCCATGAATTTCACAGAGTTTCTTAGGAAATGGATATTGTGAGGCTGTTTTGTCAGTTCCTTCCTCTGAAATATAGTCTACAGCAGCTGGTGTCAGTCGGTGGTCTCACAGCCAAATACAAAACAGGCCCAACCTTGCTAAATCGTAATCAATGCAGTTTTTTAAAAAATGCTTCAAGTTTCATTTACAAATAAAGGAGTGAACCTTTAAAACTTCCTTATGCCAAGTGTAATCTACCAGCAGTTTATGGCTCTCTCGTGCTTGCCTCTTTGCTTAAACATTTATTTATCTGTGCCATTGCAATCCACCACAGGCTACCTGTTCCAACAGAGAAAAGGCATCCAACAGGTCTGAGAAAGCAAATGGTTTTTTTGTTCTAGCTTTGGTTCCAAAAGGTTTCTGAACTTCCTGTGCATTCTTCGTTTTTGTTCTACATAAAAATCTAACACAGCAACATCAGACATCTTTTCTCAGCTCTTCATCTCACTGCCAAGATGAAAGATACCAAATGTGCAGATAGTTCACTGAATGAAAGACTGTCCCCTTGTCACATTTCTCTGGGCCATATCTGGAACACCAAAATTGTCTGCATTTGATTCCTACCAAAACAAAAATCCCAAGCCACTGTTTTCTACACTAAAGAATCAAGGCTGTGCATTCAGAGGAAAGCAGATTTTGTTTAAACTAGGCCATTAAACAACAGCTGGCCTTTATCTCCTTGCTCTACCATAATCTCTGACAGGATAAACCAAACAAGGAGCACCCATGTTTTCATCCTGCTGAATGGATTAGGCCAGAGCAAATACACCAAGGATCAGAGCTTCTGTAGCTTTTACACACACACATATACACTGTACAGTATATCATTTTCATTCAGAAGCTGGAGATGGAAAGGCAGCATTATTTTAATCATTATAAAATTAAGAAATTGATGACAAAGAGATTCCAGAAGGTAGCATGCCAATAAAAACTGCCACATTATTTAGCATTGTCAATGGTTGTCATTGTGCGCATGAGTGGTAAAAGAAAGCATTTTATAACTCAGAATTAGGAATAGCAGACATATGCCCATGTTCATAATCTAGGTTAACTAGGTATCTCAAAAATTACAGCAGCAAAGGGTGGCATTTTATATCAGTCTCTGATGAAGGAGGGAAACCATGAGACCCCTGAGATCCCTTAGTCTTTTCTTCAAAGCCTAGTACTACTGAAGGCCCAGCTCATCCTCCAAGTTTTTGGTTTATACCAGAGGTCAGCTTGTGGTACTTGACAAAAAAGTGAATACCTCATAATTGCTCCATTTTCTAAACAGAAGAAAGAATATTAGAATGGTGGTAATATACCATTTCTGCTACACATCCAAGTAAGTGTAGATAGCAGTTATTAGAGTTGGAATGATGAGTGCCATGACTTGAAAGTTTTATTTTCTTTAACCACAACTTCCATAATCCCAGTGACTCTGCTAGTTATAGTTTTAAAAAGTATGTTTTCTAGTCTCTGCTGCTGACAACTTTCTTTGAGATGCTGCCAAATATTTTCCATAGTCAAGAGTAGTGCCAGACCTCCTCCCAACATCAAATTATTATTTCAAACAGGTGGCCACTGGGATCACAATGTAGTTATTGCTGTTGTTAACTGCCCTTGAGTCAACCCCAACTCATGGGGACTCTGTGGATGAGACATGCCCTTCCACTGCTCTGCTCAGGCCCTGAAAATTCAGGCCCGTGACCTCAAGGACGTAGCCAAGGGTGGGAGGGTTCTTGGGGTCCGGACTGGACCCCCCCTTCCGTTAGATAAAATGAATGGTGTGTGCTGCTGCGCCACCACACCCAAGCCCCATTATAATGGTTGCACTTAGTCTGGACCCCCCTCTTCCCAAAATCCTGGCCACGTCCCTGGTGACCTCCCTGATTGAGCCTATCCACTTGGCATGCAGTCTTCTTTTTTCTACTACTTTTCCCAGAATTATTGTCTTTTCTAATGTGTCATGCCTTCTCATGATGTAGCCTGCCTCAGTTTGATCATCTTGGCTTCCAGGGAGATTTCAGGTTTGATCTGTTCAAGGTCCCATTTCTTTGTTGTTTTGTCTGTTCACTCTTTTCTCAGCACTCTTTTCCAGCACCATGTGCCAAATGAGTTTCATTTTCTTCTTATCCTCTTTCTTCATTGTTTAGCTCTCACAACCATACATGGCAATGGGAAATACAACGGCTTGGACGTTTCTGACTTTAGTGCTCAGTTGTACATCTTTACTTTATAGGATCCTGTCTAGGTCTTTCACAGCTGCCCTTCCCATTCCTAGTCTTCTTCTGATTTCTTGGCTGCCATCTCCATTCTGATCAATCTTTGATCCAAGGAACTCTTTAACTATTTTGATTTTCTCATTGTCTAGGTTGAATTTATGTAATTATGTTCAGCAGTAAGCCTGACTTTGCACTTTCATTTTTGACCATCCGTAGTAATTGTTCCATGTCTATAATGTTTTCTGCTAGTCATCTGCATATCTTGGATTGTTGATGTTCCTTCCTCCTATCTTCACTCCTCCTTTTTCTGAATCTGGACCTGTTCCACGCAATATATTTTCTGCATACAAGTTGAACAAATAGGATGACAGACTGCAGTCTTGCCTGACTGCTTTGCCAACTGGGAACCATTCTGTTTCTTCATATTCTTGGAATTTTATGCGACTGTCCTGTAGTTGCTGCAATGTTTTGTATCTCCTTCTTTGTGGATGGGGCTGTATGTGATCATTTCCAGTCACCATTTTGTTTTCCATAATTCTTGACATGCATCAGTTAACTCTAGATTTGATTCTGTCTGTATGGATTGTAGCAGTTCAAATGGAATATAATCTTTTCTTGGCGATTTATTTTCCCCAATTTCTCTTATTGCAGCTTCCATCTAACTTTTTAGAATTTGGGGTTCATCTTCATGTTTTTTGTTTGTTTGTTTTTTGTTCTATGTGTCATTCATTTTTTCATCGTTTTTATATAACTCTTCTGTATATTGCATCCAACTTTTTTTCCTTAATCTTGTAGTATGTTCTTTTCTTGCTATAGAACCTCCTAGCCCTTGGTCTGAACTCCCTTTAAGTTTCCAGTTCTTGTGGAAAAGGTCTCCCATTTTCCTATTTTGTTGTTGTTTTCTGTTTCTCTGCATTGACTGTTATAGTAGTTCTCTTTATTATTCTACACTAGTACAAGCACAATTGTACAGTTGCATTCATGGTTCTGGTACTGTTTCTATCTCCCTTTTCTTTTGCTTTTCTTCTTTCCTTTACTGCTTGAAGCATTTCATCTGTTATTCATTGTTTCTTCTCTTTCCTTTTTGTCACCAATAGTGTCTTCCTGCATTCTTCCTTATATTATGTCTTTGGCTTCTGTCCATAGTTCTTCTGGTTATTTCTTATATTGTCAGTAAATTCCACTAAGATATTGTTCAGATCATATTTTGGTATGATGACTTTTTGCTTTCTTCTTCAGCTTTACTCTATTTTTGTATATGTATATGGATGTGTGTATAGATAGACAGATAGATAGATATGTAGTAGTTCATGATCTGTACCGCAGTCTGTATCTGTTCTAGTTTTTGCCAAGTGAATAGAGCGTCTTCATTTTCTGCTTTCAATTATATGGTATATCATATTCCCTTAACCTATCACATTTGTAAAGACACATTTTGATTCCCTTAACCTGAGTCTCACATTTTTAAGACAAGTTTTTTTTTAAAAAAAATAAGATAATCCATTGCTTGCAGTTTTTCTTCCAACTGTGACCACAGAACTAAAATTAATTTATAAATATGGGCTTCCATAGCTAAATAAGATCTACTTTGTAAAAGTTCCCATGCAGTGCAAAGCTTTTTGTCAAGGCCAATGTAATTACAGTATATCATTTTCATTCAGAAGCTGGAGATGGAACAGACACTTGGAAAGACAGCATTATGTATCTATCAGATCACGGCTGGAGCCCTGCATTAGTCTAATGCTTTAGAGAAGAGGGAAAGAAGCAAGCTTGAATCACTGCTCTTTAAAAAGGGGAAGCTATTCTGCCTATGAATGCTTTCCCATTACTGGTGAATGAAACCACAGAAGTGCAATCAGAGGGCAGCAAATAGCACTCAAATGGGAAATGCGTCTTTGTCCCCATAGAAACCGTCAGGGAAGCCCAGGAAAAACAATACTATTCTGAAAATCTTATCAATATGCCATTCATTACTTGAGTGCATTCAGACTTGGCTCTTTAGCAATGTAACAAAACCTGATCAATTAAGCCTCTTCCAGAAAGGCCTTCAATTACAAACTTCTGAGTTGGCATCTGTTTCTGGAGAACCATCACCATGTCCTAGAGGCCCCCATCTGCCCTCCCCATCCAAAATCACAGTGGTTTGCATTATTCTCCCTGAAGGAATTTAAGGATTATGAAGAGTTTCTGACTTACAGGGAAATCCTATCCCTCATTTACACTTACCAAGCAGAATGTGATTGCCACTAATACTCCCTTCTCTTTGCTGGCAGAGTGCAACACTAGTTGGGGGGGGGGGGGAGAGGAGAGGAGAGAAACACAGGAGCATAATAACACTTTTGATCTGCCCCCCCCCAACTCTTATTCCAAAGGGACTCAGTGCAAAGAAGAGTGCTCAGTTGTCTCAGAGGCATACTGAGGAAGGAAGCAAGAATGTAAAAATCTCTCAGTCTCAGTGAAGCTGCGTTTCTCTAAACCCATCCTCTATTTTCTTTCCACCCTTATTGTGATGATTTCTAAGGGACTTATGATGCAGAACTTTGTTTATTCTTCCCCCATGGAAACTGAAGCATATTTTGGTATGCACTTTCCTACCTGTTTACATTTTCATGCATTTTTTTCCACATATGTGTGGCGTAGTGGTTTGAGTGTTGGACTACGAATCTGGAGACCAGGGTTTGATTCCCAGCTCGGTCATGAACCCCACTGAGTGACATTGGGCAAGCCACATGCTCTCAGCTTCAGGGGAAGGCAATGGCAAACCTCCTCTGAACAAATCTTGTCAAGAAAATCGAATGATAAGGGCCAATTAGGGTCGCCCTAAGTCAGAAATGACATGAAGGCATACAACAACAACAACAACAAATGCATTTTTACACATTTTCCCTATTGACTAAAATACATTTATGTACATTTTTCAAATGCATGCATTTTTAATCGTTTATGGACATTTATGTGAACATAATTCTGAGAGGAAAAAGGAAAAATCATAGTTTCCTCCCACTGATTTGTTGTTGAAGTTTTCTGGGATATTTAGCCTTCAGTTAGAGAGCTCTGATGCCATAACAAACTACAAATCTCAAAATTCCATAGCATCGAGCCATGGCAATTAAAGCAGTGTCAAGCTGCATTATTTCTACAGTGCAGATAAGACCTAGGATTCTCAACACTGTTGTAACTGGGAATGCAAGAATTAAACACTAGTAAGCCCTGAGGTGAGGTGGGGTAGGGGTTATGCCTCAAAATATTTTCTCCATGCACCATCCTTTAAAATTTCTGCTTTTGTTCATGATGGAATACACTGAAGATCTGATAAGAACAAATGACTGTGGTAGAAATGGAGAGTGAATGTATTTCTGCCCTAGTTATGATGCAAATACATAAAGAGCATACCAAGCTTAGGAAAGCTAACTTTCTGAATTACAGCTCCTCAGATCTAATCGATGGGGGATTTAGGGAGTTGCAGTCCAAAAGGTTACTAATAGAGTTGCAAAATGTGTGAGCCAAATCTCAATGCAGCCACAAGCCTACTTGTCGGCTTTTGGAAAACCTCATTTTCTTCCAGCTTTGGCTCCTTAATTCTCTATCTCTATTCTTTTATTTACAGAGCTGTTTTAAAAGACACCTGAGATAACATACATGAGGCATTCTGCACACTTGAATTGTGCTATGCTGATATTATATAAGGTTTCCATTTGTCCTTAGGCACTCTTGAAAGAACGAATGATCCTTAACATCTTAGCAGACAGCTTAACTGATTCTAGATGGCAATTCCATGTGGTGGAATACATAGAATGTTTTGCACATACAAAGTGAGGACAAGAGTGTTAATGTTTAGAAGAGAATTCTCTACTCAGACCAGGAACAGACCAGCAAGAAGAGAAAGCTTGAAGCTGCCTCCGCCAAAGATGGATTGGGGTCGTGGCAACCACACACTGATGCCCCAATCTGCCTTGATCCACTTCTTTTTGGGCCTGAAAAAAGTCAGCTTTCCCAGCCCTACTGAAGCTCAAAGCCATCTTCATGCTGCTCTGGCAGTGTGAGGTGTGTAAATGCCGTGTTCCAGAGCATCTTGAAGCCACTCATGTCTGGGCAGCCACCCGACTTCCGGGTGCAGTGTATAAACACCACATTCTGAAGCTGCCTAGACCATAACATTAAAGAGCCATCTGTTCTGGTTCTATGTCTCAAAAAGCAATGAACATGATCTGAAAAGGAAGCTCTGAATAAAGAGATGGTGGGAAGGTACCCTTCACTATCCATCCATCCATCCATCCATCCAGCATGAAGCACTGTTTCAGGGTTTGGGAATGTGAGGTTCTGGAAGGTGTTGGTAGTGCGATATCCATCATCCCTTATCTTTAGTTATATGGCTTGGACACATGGGGACTGCAATCCTAAAACATCTGGAAGGGAATGAATTCCCTACTTCTGTTCTACAGCAATGAGAACAGTGGTAAAGTAATCACCCGACTACAACAGACTGAACTGCAAGCTCACTGTTCTTTAGCTTTCAGTAAATGAACACTGGGAATTTCCTGACACAAGGAATATTATTTCCAAAGCCCAAATGGATGTTCTATGGGGAAACAAGTGAAATTGTAGTTCTTTGACTTCCTGCAGCATTGCATCTGGTTGAGAATGTATTTATTCAGCACTTCTTACTATCTACTGCTTTATACTTTTTTTAATACATATCAAATACTAAATTAAAATAGCTAGTTACAAATAAGGTACCTCACTAACTTCAGAGACTGGTCTGGCAAAAATCTCATTCAGGTAAGCGGCTTTTTATATATAAAGAAATTTCAATATATTTGATAGCAATATAGTTGGTAAAGATATTGTAGAAACTACATATGTACAATATAACAACAACAATTATGATGGTAGTCTGCAGCATGATGTTAGGATCCCAAAGGACACTTGTTAATTGAAAATGCAGCGTGAACTTTTATGTCAAATAAAGCTGCATAACTGCTCTCCTTCCTTGACATTTGATAAATGAGATTTACTGCCTGGGAGGACAAAAAACAGTCTTCCCACATGCTGGCAAATTCAAAATTAATTACAAAAAGCATTTATTTCTAGGTTGAAACCTGATCTCTGCTTTCACCTTTGAGAGCTAAGGAGCTACTCTATTTGACCTTGCAACTTTCCCTCTCTGTTCTGAGTTAATACGGTATATTCATCTTCACATCTATAACCAATGTGTCCTCAGTGTCTGTGGGAGGGGAGCTCAAGGATGCAGGGCATGGCTCCTGCACAAATATCAAACCGAACAAAGGAAATACACTGACAGAAACACAGGTGGAGATAAAATAAAGGAAAGAAGAGAGTAAGACATAGGAAAATCATTACTAATACCACCACTTAGTTGACAGCAGAGGCACTGCTGCAATGTAAAACCAGGGGAAATCATCTCTCAGAATATGAACTAAGTTTGAAGGCCTGCAAAACGATTTCTTTTGGCTTAAAGAGAAACAGAGATCTTTCGTTTATTTCTCCACTGTATTCATCCTCATGTACCTCACATTTCTGAAGTCTCTGTTGTCATTTCTGCTGAATCAGCCAAACCCACAAAGTGCATGAGGCTGTAATAAACCCTATGA
The DNA here is from genome assembly GCF_019175285.1 of Sceloporus undulatus. Taxonomy (NCBI): domain Eukaryota; kingdom Metazoa; phylum Chordata; class Lepidosauria; order Squamata; family Phrynosomatidae; genus Sceloporus; species Sceloporus undulatus. Next base: position 148,573,510 of record NC_056522.1, on the reverse strand, counting down.
CTCCAAACAGCCCATTCTGGAGTAGGTAGACACAGGGATGGTGCCACAGTCCATAGGACAACTGATTCACAGAGCATCATGCCAGTTGGTATCCCTTCCCCATCTGTCACAGGACAGCTGTTGTGGGAACTAGGACTTTGTAGTACACTGTAATCTTAAGACACTGAAATTAACCTTTGACACTGAAATTAAATTCAATTAAGGGAAGAATAGCATAAATACCTTAAAGACATCAGATCCTGTCTAATCTTGGAAGCTAAGCAAGGTCAACCCTTGTTAATACTTGGGTGGGAGACCACCAAGAGATACCACATGCTATAGGCTCTGTTTCAGAGGAAGGACCTGGCAAAACCATCTCTAAGGATTCCTTCCCTAAGAAAACCTTATGAAATTCATGGTGCCACCATAAGTTGACAGGCAATGTGAAGGTACATACATGTACATGTAAAATAGCCCGTCTAGGGGAGTCAGGCGGCAGGGAGAACAATGAGATAAAATGCCAGCCTCAAACCTAAGGTCAGTAGCATCCCTGGGGGGTGCCAGCCACATTGGGTGACACCCCAGAAAGGGAGTTGACACCCAGCCAGCTCCCCACCCATGTGGGCACTGTTTCACCCTGTGCAGGACCGCCTTGGGCCTGTGCAAGAGCTCCTGGGGCTGCACGGGCACTACTGGGGCCTGTGTGGGAGCGCCTTGGGCCACGCAAGAGTTCCTGGGCCTGTACAGAACCCCTTGGGGCCAGATGGGCACTGTTCCAGGCTGCACAGGAGCTCCTGGGGCCTGTTGGGGAACCACTCCAGGACAAGCGGACACCATTCTGGGTAGCACAGGCACTCCTGGGGCCTGCACAGAGCTCCCTCTGGCCCACACAGGCAGTCCTGTGAGCCCCCCACCCTGAAAACTCCACCAGAAGTCCTTCCCGAAAGTCCCACCCTCACTGGTGGGAATACCACTGCCCAAGGTATCAGAGTGTGTGTGACTGGAATTTGGAAAATCTATGTCCCTGTTCCCACAAAGTCATAAAATTCACTGGGTGACTCTGGACCAGTCACTCTCCTTCTCCCTCTATCCTGCCTGTGTGGATGGAGTGGGGAGATCTCAGTACACTCCCTGCCTGCAGTTCCCTGGAGAAAAAGCAGCTCCCTCTTTATACTAATTACTAATTTCACAACTGGGATGCCAGAAAAGTGAAAAAAAAAATACAAAAAATTGGTTTGATTTTAAAAGGCTTCTGAAGACAGTTGCAACAGAATCACAGCTGCCTGGTTGGCCCAAGAAATTCAATATCAGCATCCAAGATATCTCCCCAAATTCTTAGATGCTGACAGAGAATTTCTAGATACTCCAGCAATCAGGCATCTGGGATTCTGTTGTAACTTTCCACAGAAGCCTCCCAAAATCAGAACAAAAAGTGTCACATTTTTCTGATTGTATCTGGCATGCCGATTGTGAAATCAGTTGCTTGGACCTCAACTTTAGGGTTCAGCTCTGTACGTCAGTGAAACTATATTTCTGGCAACTAAATAATTAGTGCTACCATCTGATCTTTGCATCTAGAACTAATTCTGTGCAATCCAGATGACAATGTAACTCATTTCTAACTGAGAATTTTGGGACTGGATGTATGTTAAGGTACAAACTTCATGGTTGGTCTTTGGCCAGGAATTGCCAGCCTCAGTTCATAAAAGTACAAATGGGAATAACAGTAACCTACTCTGCAGGGTTGCTAACAGGATAAATCATATAAGAACAGCAAGGAGTTTGTGATGGATATTAATTGAAAAATAACTTCCTCTTCTTTCTTGCAAACAATCACACACATACTACCTTTTCTTCAAAACCAGGACTCGAGGCAGCTCACACATTGAAAATAAATAAATAAATATCAATTCTGAGACAAAAAACATTTAAGTATCTCAGTTTCACATTGCATTTTAAAAATATGTCCACAGGACTACCCATTCTTCCTAGTGGTTTTTTTAAAAAATCTCTTTTCCAGAGTTTCAACAATGATAAATCACTCTAAATCATGTGACTTCAAAAGTGTGCAAGTGGATGAAGCTAATGTCAAATTGATAAAACCAAAGTGATTTCTATGACAAATCTAATTCTGTTTTTAATTTTAATTCTATTTTTTATGTTGTACTGTTCTTAAGTTATGTTTTGTGAGCCACCTTGGGCCTAATTTAGATGAAAGGTAGCATGTAAATTAAATAAAAAATTAAATAAATCTATCACTTGGCCACCACTAAGGATTGCAACAGCTTGTATGTCTTCTTGGATTTTGTGGGTCAAGGTTATTTTCATGCCACTTTCAAGTAAACTGAAACCTAGAATGATCTTAAAACTAGTCATGCCATTGTCTGAAAGAAATGTAAAGCAACATACAGCATGCTACACTACTACTGCCTCTTAGGCTTAGTTTATAAGTGGTCACATTGGTACAGGAGCTGCCTTCCAGTAGTCAAATCATAACACAAAGAGTCGGATAAGCACTGCAAATGGCACAGCTGTTCTCCATCTCCATCTTCCAGGGCCTTCTCTGGGGATCTAGATTCCATTTGCACTGGAAGAAATTTTACTTCCCAGGTTTTTGTGCCTAGATATGATTAAGTATGAGTTAATTTGTCTGCTTAGGTCATGAACTATTCTTTGAGACTCTTGTTGTCACAGAGATTTTGGCTCTTATACAAACTGTTTAAGACACCAGTTGGGACTGGATCTGCAAACATGACCAGTCCCCATGGTTAGACCCAGGAGATGTAGTGCATCTGTACATCAGCAAATTCCTTCTGATGTACTGTACTGATGCTTTAGTAATACAAAATATAACAGCAAGCCATTCTCAACACCTGCCTAGAGACAAATTTCTCACATAAAAAAGTGTCAGCCAATACCTAGAATGCAAAATGGTGAAGGGGAGGCTGGGAGGGGGGGAATCTTGGTAACAAGAGTGATTAACAAGCAAGAGCTTTAAGTGTAAAATATTATGACAGCTAATATTAGAATATAATTGAAGATTTAAAACACTCTTCAAACATTAATAATTTGCTGGCAGGAAAATTACTTGCCATAGAAGAAAAAAGTGATTACTCAAAACAAGTTTAAAATAGTGTTTAAAATCTAATTCTTTCATTTAAAAACTTGTTTAATTAGAGATTTCACTCAGACCTAACACCTTGGCCCAATCTTCTATCAACAAACTTGATAATTATTCGGGATCCATACTTTGCCATCAACATACAATTTTGATTTCTACCATGAACCGGCACACCTATAACACACTCCATCCACACTTTGGGATATAATTGTCAAAAATGCCAAAAAAACCTGTCCAAAACCATAACAGAACCAAGACTTAGGTACCATCCTTCAGTAAATAGGCAACTTTAAGCTTGCATTCAGCTCTTTCAGTCTTTAAGCTGCATGCAAGCTTAAAGTTGCCTATTTTCACTCTTTACTGATGGCACACATAGTTTTTAGACAAAATGCATGCTATTAGCTATTATTTGTCTTGTTCTCCTACCACTTCTAAGCAATCATCATCCCACCTGGAGGATTCTCGAAGTTATTGTCCAAAAAATAACTCCTCCAAGCTCTATTAATATCCAAGATCTAACCCTTCAGTACAAATGTCTCAAATTGCAGACCAGATCCTCCAGTACTATGGATTACAATTCATATACCAGTGAAAGGAGAGTCTACAAGTATTTTGTAGAACATAGGTGAGACTCACTGTGTGCCAGTACATAGCATCATAAGTAAGGCCATTTTGTTGTTGTTGTTGTATGTCTTGAAGTTGTTTCTGACTTATGGCAACCCTAAGACAAACCTATCATGGGGTTTTCTGCGGCTGAGAACATGTGACTCACCCAAGACCACCCAGTGGATTTCCATGACTGAGTTGGGAACTGAACTCTGGTCTCTCAAGTTGTAATCCAATGCTCAAACCACTACATCACTCTGGCTCTAAAAAGCCAAAATACAGAACAGTACACACCAAGATACACACTGAGGTTCAGCACATAACGCCAAGAAGCGGTGTCCAGGTGGCGATTCTAGGGTTAGAGATCGTGCACCAACCACACAGTCCCTAACCCTAACACATCACAGTGTCATCATAATGGCAGTCTCGCCACCATCGTGACCGTAAGTGACATGCAGCATATAGATGTCGCTGTGCATTGCTTACATCACGAGTGCACCAATGGCACACTTGTGACGTCTGTGTGGCATCCGAAGAAGAACCTGTTTTTTCCAGGTTCTTTTTTGGGCAGATGGGCACCACACAGCTTGGCTGCTGCAGCGTCCCTCCAGAGAAAAACCGGCCCCCTCTGGCCCACCCTTTCGGGGCAGTTTGTTTCACACCTTAGTCTGCTGCCACATTGCAGAAGTAATGCAGTTGGACATGACTTTAACAATCATGGCTCAATGCTATTGAATTCTGGAAATTGTAGTTTGTTGTGGCACAAAAGCTCTCTGACAGAGAATACTAAATATCTCACAAAAGTGCAAATCCTAGAATCCCACAATATTGAGCCATGGCAGTTAAAGCAGTGTCAGCTGCATTAATTCTGCAGTGTAGATGCAGCCTAGACAGCATAACAGCTCTGTACTCTCTTCCTAAGCCACACAATGAATAGAAACTAGGGAAAATCAGTGTAGGCAAAGTAGTCATCAACAGGAAACAGAGAGAATACAAGAGCTCTAAGGGGTGGAAAGAAAATTAGTGATGTGGAACATGCATAAAACTACACAAAATGCTAGTCAGAAAAGGAAGCGCTCTCTTTCATTCTCTCTCACACACAATATCAACAGACTCAAAGGAAAGAAATACAAAGGTTTAATTTTCTTCTAAGTAATTGAGTAAAGATCTCTGAACACCAACAATGACCAAGAAAACCAATACCTTGCTTTAACAAGGTAGAAGACAGCCCTATAGTTACATGTGGGGAACAGAAATAAAGCCCATCAGGAGTGTTGTGCCTACTATCATTAGCAATGTAAATATCATGCATGATATAAATATTCTAGGAAACTGATGAGCAGAGGAAGTAAGTGAATTCTCATCTCCTAAATCCCAAAACACACAGATGAGTAGATATATTCTTTCACGCTTGCTTGCTTACTTGTGCTGTAAACCTCACACATACACACAAAAGAAAACTAGAAATTGTGAACAGCTTAAATCCAATCTGTTGTTTTTTTCAAAAATCACAGACATAAGCCATGTCCTTCCTCATCTTCTGCTGTTTCTCTACCTAAACTTAAGAACCCATCTTAACAAGTGTAAATTAATTACATATAAGAAGTACAAAAAGTCAGTTTCAGTTGAGCTTAATGTTATGTAAATGTATGTGTGCATATATGCCAAGCTTCCAACCCAAACTGAAACTTCTGTACAAACTCAGTCCCTTGGAGAACTAATTGAAGATACAAATGGGCCAGAATTCAGACTGTACAACACTGTGGTTTACATTACCAGATTATGTCCCCCTCAACACTTTGAAAATATAGAGTGGCATCAGTCAAATTTTACAGACTTATGAAATCAGCTTTACCCTTCCAGATGTTTTATGCTGTAGTTATCATGACCAAAGGCAAGGGATTATGGGAGCTGCAAGGTTCACCATTCCTATGTAAGAAGTACTAGTAGTTCATATATTCCAAGTGGGTGGGTCTGAGTTTCTCCAACTTCTACTGAGAGCACAGGCTACCGCAGGTAAAAAGTCTCAAATTCAGATCTTTAAATTCCTTTCTTGAGGAATGATTGGGGGCTCACCAATTCCCTGAACCAGAAAATGATCTTTTAACATTTGGAATGTATTATCTCTTCCAATGGCCAAGGATGCAATTTTAGTGACCCAGTTAAGTACCTGGTTCCTGCTACACAATGAAGAGGGTTGTAGAGTCACCCCACCTAAATTTTGGCTAGGGAGATTGGGGCTCATCAGTACATAATAACTATATATTTTATATTTTCACTAGAAGTGAATACAGAACAATGTGATGCACCCTTCCCATGAACCTGACTGAATGAGAAGAGGGGAACGCCTCCTCGGCTCAAATTATATATTTGTGTTCCAATTTCAGCTCTATGGATAAAACTATTCCTCAAGAGCAACATAGAGTTGTACAAACCCACTAACTGACCAAGCTATGTTTTTATTGTTCTATATATCCCCACTCAGTTCTCTTCTGAAACTCAGGCTGGTATAAGTGAGTTTCCACAATGATTCTTGGTGAGACACCAACCACATTCAGACCTACTGTACATACTCAACTATAAGTCAACCTCATGTATAAGTTGAGGGCAGGTTTTGGGGCCAAAATTATGGATTTTGATATCACCCATGGATAAGTCAAGGATAAAACCAAGGGGCATGTAACAAACGATGTAAAGGATCAAGCAAAGGAACACAATGCCAAAGAACATACAAAAATCCAGCAGGCACAACTGTTTATACTTACACTAAAGGCTGGATGGATTCAAGAGTAGAGGAGGGTCAGTGCTTCCAGAACAGATTACACTTTGTCTTTAACCGGGGGGATGGTTCCCTTTTTAAAATAAGGGTTAAAGTACAGTACTGTACTTACATTGACCCATGGATAAGCTGACTCAGTTTTTTGGGGTCAATTTTTTTACTAAAATTTCTACATGATATATAGTAGTTTTAGCAAGGTGGTGGCTTCTCCCTCACCCCAAAGATCAGTTTCTCTAGAGAAACAGATGTTTGAGATGAGCTACACTCTTCACGTAGTCTCCATTAAAACATGTCTGAATATTTCCTCCATTTCAATATAGTAGGGGGAATTACAAAAAGAATCTATGGCCGAATTAGCCATCAACAAACAACCCATTCAAGGTGACATTCACAATGTATTCATGACCGGTGGAAGGGGGGTCAGGGAGGAGGAGAGATTCCTTACTTTTCTTCATCCTTGAAAATGAATTTCCGCAGCTTGAGATCCCGCAGTACCAGTCCGCCGTCATGACAGTGCGCTACAGCAGATGCTATCTGGTAGAAGAGTTTGGCTGCCTCCTCCTCCTTCAGCTTCTTGCAGGTACGAACAAAGGAATGCATGTCCCCATAGCTCCTCTCAAAGAACACATATGCTTTTGTCTCCCCAAGAATGATTTCAGTGATTTGGTTGATGTTGTCATGAGGAGGCAGACAAAAACATGGTGCAAGCAATTCTTGGTAGCAGCCAATATCAAACACCTAGAGACATAGTTGGCAATAAAAGAAAGGATTAGAGAATTAGAGGGGAACATGTTGTAGCTGACAGGCATTTCTAGAACAAATGAAATCTATCAAATAGAAGATGCTCAGACTTTAACAGGCACTATTTCCCTATGAAACCTAGAATTGTTCCCCCCCCCACTTTACAACCTATTTTTCATAAAGGATAGATGAAATGCTGGGAGGAGAAGGGATGGACCAATTTCTTGTTACTATGTAAATTAAAAACAAACAATTCTGTCTACAACCAAACATATTAGAAACCTCCAAAAGCCTAGTACTGTAATTGAATTTCAGTACTGAAATTTGATGGCCTGTGTTCTCCCATTAACAGGGGAGAGTTAACCTTTTAAATCTTGAGGGTCTCCATAAAAAAAGGACCCTATCATCTGGTAAATACATTGCATACTAGGCAAAACTGGACCAGTATCTAAGCTTGCAACTACTTATCTATAATACACCCTGCCTGCCTTTATTCTCTGGCAGTGAAAAGAGTCAGAGAAGCCAATTTCACTTTCAGATTGTCAGAGAAAACAAATCAAAGGCCACAGGTCAGCAAATAACACACAGACTCACTCATATGTAAACTGAGACACACACAAAAGGGCTCTTGCATTGCTCACTTCCCAATGGGCTTCAACAAAAGAAAAGGGTTCTGACAAAGCTTGTGATGCACCCCAGCCATGTTCTGAGAAAGTGTATTTTATGCTGATGTAGGGGACTGCAATTTTTTAATCCCAACACAACACAACCTAGTTCCATCTTTGCCCCCACTGGTTACAACTGAAAGCTAATGGCTCCTGAACTAGCACTGGCCCATTGACCACACTGCTATGAATGGCACCACTCTGCATTATAGCCAAAGGCCGCTTCCACATCCTCTCTGTAGGAATACCAAAAGAGATTGGCACTTTAGCTGATCAATCCAAGTTCCTGCTGTCTTGCTAGCATATCAGGGTGAGCACAGATGCCTTCCTTTTCCAGGACATACCATACATTTCAAACCCAGGAGAAATTCCAAAATGTCCTCCATTCTGAGCATGACTAAGAAGCATGAATTTATATTTAATATCAATGTTTTTAGCTTTTACAGTGGTACCTCGGGATACGAAATACCCAGGTTACGAAATTTTCGGGATACGAAAAAATCCCATAGGAAATCATTGTTCCGGGTTACGAATGTTTTTTCGGGATACGAAGAAAATTTTTGGTGCTTTTTTCGGCTTTTTCGCACGAAACGCGGCTTTTCCCCATTAGCGCCTATGGCAATTCGGCTTACGAAGGCTTTTCGGGTTACGAAAGCGGCCGCGTTACGAATTAATTTCGTAACCCGAGGCACCACTGTATTTTGTAATCTCCTACATTTCTCCTGAATGTCCTACATTTTGCAGTGCCTCATCCTCCTTTGTGGGAGAGACATCATGGGCTATCTCCTGGACCAAGGATGTTATTGAACAAATGGAAACTCTCCCTGGCATCAGATTGTGCCTCTCCCGGCTGCCATTGCATTCTTAAGAAAATCTTCAATGAAGCTATACCTTTATAATTTATGGTTGTTTAAAACAATTTCAGAGTTTCATCTGTGTGTCTTTGAAACAAAGAAATGCTTCTTACAACAGCAGCCATGTCACCTTGTGATCTTGTGAATGAATGGTAAGAAAGCATAAAGCATGACGGGAAACTCCAGTATAAAAATGTCACGCTAATCCAGTGATTATGAATGAATCAGTGCTTGAGACATTTGGAAAGCACACACAGATTCGAGGCAACAGGAAGAGTTCATTGAGAATAATGGTTGCAGTGCAGTAAGAAGACGCAAGGAATATAACAACAAAGGTTTTCATTCTTGGTATATGCAGCTCCCCCCCCCCATGCCTTTGTCTCTCAACAATGAAGGTCAGAAAGTTACAAAAACAGAATAGTGCTGTTATGAAGAACACTAGCTAACACTGTTGCACAATATAAAAACAGATGGGACTAGCTACTTTTCCTTCTTATAATTTAAGAATACAGTCAGCCCTCTATATTCAAGGATTTTTTTAACCCACGGATTCAAAGCTTGAAAGTATTTTTTAAAATATATAAATTCCAAAAAGCAAACCTTGATTTTGCCACTTTAGATAAGGGACACCATTTTACAACCTCAATGTATATAACTGGACTTGAGCATCCATGGAATTTGGTATCCATGGGGGTCCTGGAATCAGGGCACTGCAGATGTCAATGATCCACTGTATGGGCATCAATCTCTGTTGCCCTGAACACCTACTTTAAAGCACAACTGAACAAACTCTAGCCCTCTAAACGCCGGTGAGTTTCAACTCGCATCAGTTCTAGTCAGTATAATAACCTATGAGGAGGAATGCTGGGAGCTGGTGTCCAACAACATGGAGGACCACCGTTGCCTACCCCTGCTTTAAAGCCATTAACTAGTGCCATTTTCTGAAACAGGACATCACTTTCCTTAAAGACTTACAGCACAGTCCTCTCCATGTGTATGGAGAAATAAATGTCCCCTAATTCTGTGGGTCCCACTCCCAGGTAAAAATGCATAGGATTGCAGTACTGATTTAGTCATCTCGGGAGCAATCAAAAAGGTTTCTAGAAATGCAAGCTTTAGTATTCCATGAACCCCTACCCCACCCTTCTCTTCCTAGCACCCAAAGCAAGGACTCTTTCCCATAAGTAGGTTAACAGGTCAACCTGCCCATATGAAAAGGAGAAACCATGATGCTGGATTTCCCAAGGGCAACTCAATTTCTTCTATGTCAGCACATCAAATAATGTTCCTGAAGCTCTGAAAATAGACCCCTGTCCCTGCCATTCTCCTCACCTTTACAAGCTTCCTTGGGAAATGTAATAATCCTCAAGTATTTTTACAATTTGTAATCCTTCCACAAGTGGCATTTCCTCCCTAACAGCCATTTCAAAAATGTCATTTTGGATTGACTTCACAAGGGCTTAGCTGTTCTTTTATGCAGAATCAGAACATGTGACTTTATTTTTTAAAAAGGTAGGGAAATGTAGTAATTTCCAGCAACAAGAAGTCATTGGCAATCCCTTGGATTCTGGTAGGATATAATGCACACTAAGGGGTGCCAATCACAGTAAATCTGGACTCATTGGCATGTCTTTGTTATCTGGTCCTCATGACTTGGGGAGATGGCAAGAGGAAGTCACAAGCCCATTTCTAATAAGACAAAAAATAGCAGAATTTTTTACTAGCACTGTAAGGTGGGACGGTATTTATTTAGGAGGCTTTTAAGCAAGAGAGACACATCCAAAGTAATGAATGAATTGCTTCAAATGTGCAAGTGAGGTTGCTGAAACATTTCCTAAGATGCTGTTCATTTTACAGTTACAAAGCATGCTCAAAGGCATCCTCAGATCTCAAAAAACATTCCTAATACTAAAAAGACATGACAACAACGCAAGATGCTGACTCTTACAGGAGCTAGACTTTTGCTCCACTGTGTTATACAGGGCCAACATGATTCCAGGGAGAGGTGGGCTGAAGGTGAATTAAAATTGAAATAAAGTAAAATAAAATAATGACTAGTTTCTGGTAATACAAGCAGAGAAGTTGCTTTGCCCTTTCTCCTCCACCTTTTTATATTAATCTCTCCCCACAGCAGGAGGCTAGAATATATTGATTTGCATCTATTTGGAAAAACTATGGCATGTATTTAACATAACACTAAAATAACTCCACTTTCTAGCACATTGCAGCCAGCTTCTCAAGGTCAGAAACTGGCTTTGACATAATCAGGTGTAAACCGGGGAGAACTAAATCTTCCTTAAAGCCTCAGAGTTCACGGCCCATGGGTGACCAGGACATTTCGACTGCCATGTAAAGCCAGCCTTAACAAGTAACCAGGGAGCGTTAATTTATTTTTTCCCCTACCATATATGAATCTAAATATAAACATCCACTTGTCAGGAAGGTGCCCAAGCATTTGGAATTATTATTTCAGAGGGTCGATATGTCTATTGCTCATTACATGCCAATTCAACTCCAGGATTTGGATTTGGATTTTTGGAGAGGAGGGCTCGGGGGTTGTTGTATTTATATAATTTGTAACAATGTCTAGACATTGGGAGCAAGGCAATCCACCCTCTTCCTGAGAGCTCAAATGGCTGGAAGCCCAAGTCTGGCGCACAAGGCACACGGGAAGAGTCACCACAGCAGTTTAGGAACAAAGGAAACAGTGTGTCGCCTGTGAGCGAAAGGGAGCATGTGGGCTTCCTTTCCCCCCCCCACAGTTCACAATGGAGCAGGAGAAGCCAGAGGCCAAAAAAGTAGCAATCGACCAAGTCCTGATATTTTCAGCCTTCTAGGAAACATATGTATGGATAGTTATTATCTTTTTTTAAAAGGTAATTCTGAAAGGAGTGTTTGCTAGAGAGGGTAAATGAGGATTGTTTGCAAATATACATCCAGGAAACCTATCAAGTGGTGTTCGCCCTATTGCAAAGCACAATAATACAAGTGGATTTTGTACTTTGTACAGAGTGGATTATGGTACTTTGCTATAGGGCTAACATGGCTACCTCAAATAGGTCCTGGATGTGAATCGCTGTTTTGTGGATTTTGAATATTACTGTACTTTGCTATAGGGCCAACATGGCTACCCTGGGTAGATTTCCTGTATGCGAAGCCCTGTTTTCTGGATTTGGGGTGTTGTACTTTGCTAAGACCAGCACGGCTAGCCCTGAATAGGTTTGCTGGATGTGAACCCCTGTTTTGTGGATTTGGGATGTTATTGTCCTTTGCGATAGGACCAACATGGCTACCCCTGGATGGGAATAATTGTTCTGTGGATTTTAGACATTATTCTACTTTGCTATAGGGCCAGCACAGCTAGCACTAGATAGGTTTCCTAGATGTGAACCCCTGCTTTGTGGATTCAGGATATTATTAAACAGACATGTGTCAACCTAAGAGGTCTATTTTACTCCAGTGAATTTAAGACCCACAACCACTCTATCCCACACGTGTTTTGCTGTCCCACATGCTGTTCCATGCGCCTAAGACAAAGCCGCACAGTAGGACTGTCTACTGTTACACTAAGCACACACCGCACAGGGCAACTGAAATATCCTGTGAGGGCAGCTGAGAATTTAGCAAGGCATTCTGAAAAATATGGAGGGAAATTAGATTATGTCTGTGGAGGGAGGCATCTCGCCTTTCCACACAACTTTCCCTCCTCCCCTTCTGCTTTGGCTCTGGGCCACTGTTACAACGTGGCCATTGTCTGAAAAGTTGGTTGTGTTAGGCAAGGGGTTTCGTTGCTGTTGTTGTTCCCTTTAAATTACAATCTCACCCAGGGCCTCAGCTTCATGGCTTTCTCTGGCCTACATCTTCCACAACTCCTGTTTCCTCTCAAAAGAAAGCAAGCTAGTGTGGTATAATGGTTTGAGTATTGGACTAGGACTCTGGAGACCAGGGTTCGATTCCCCACTCATTCGTGGGTGACCTTTGGGCAAGTCACGCTCTCTCAGCCTCAGGAGAAGGCAAGGGCAAAACTCCTCTGAAGAAACCTTGCAAGGAAAGTCCAGGATAGGGGTTGCCATAAGTCGGAAACAACTTGAAGGTGCACAACACGCACAGCCAAAGAAAAGGCTCAAAAGTGTGCCTCTCTGTGTGAGTGTGTTAAGCCACTGAGCAAGTCACATCCTCTCAGCCTCAAATGGCAAAGTAAAGGTATGGAAATCTTGTCAAGAAAACCGCATGATAGGGGTAACCACAAGTAGGAAATAACTTGCAGGCACACAACACACACACACACACACACACACACACAGAGCGCCAAAGAAAAGGCTCAAAAGCATGCCTCTCTCTGTGTGTGAGTGTTAACCGACTGGGTGACCTTGGGCAAGTCACACTCTCTCAGCCTCATTCAGAAGGAGGGGGTGGCTCCTATCATGGGCTTTTCTTGACAAAGTTTCTTTGGGGGTGCCATTGCCGTCCCCTGAGGCTGAGAGAGCGTGACTTGCACAAGGTCACCCAGTGGGTTAACCCTCATATGGAGAGGCAGGCTTTTGAAGCTTTTCTTTGGCTTGAAGGCACACAACACACAAAGCCAGTGAAAAGCCTGCCTCTATGTGAGTCAGGCTTAACCCACTGGGTGACCTTGGACAAATCACACTCTCTCAGCCTCCCATGAAACCTCCTCTTGAGAAACCTTGTCAGGAAAAGGACCCAGGATAAAGGGGGAGGGGGATTCACCTCAAGTCGGAAATGACTTTGAAGGCACACAAGACAGCCAGAGAAAAGGCTCCAAAGCCTGCCTCTGCATGTGAGTGTGTGTGTGAGAGAGAGAGACTGTGTGTATCCTGTTTGCCTGAAGAAGAAGCCAGTGTGACTTTGCAAGCTTGCAACATATTTTGGTGGCCCAATGCTTGGATGTTCCTGGCTTTGTGTCTCTGTGTGTGAGAGAGAAAGAAAGAGACACAGAACCCAGAGCAATGAATGCAAGCCACAGGAAAAGAGATTCCACCTGAATATTAGGAGGAACTTCCTGACAGTAAGGGCTGTTTGACAGTGGAACAAAAGTGTAGTGGAGTCTCCTTCCTTAGAGGTCTTTAAACAGAGCCTTGATGGCCATCTGTCGGGGATGCTTTGATTGGGAGTTCCTGCATGGCAGAATGGGGCTGGACTGGATGGCCCTTGGGGTCTCTTCCAACTCTGATTCTCTGACTCTATTCTAAGATCCTGCCTGATGAAGAAGCCAATGTGACTTTGTGTCTGTGTGTGAGAAAGAAAGAGACTGTGTGTATCCTGTTTGCCTGACAAAGAAGCCAGTGTGACTTTGCAAGCTTGCAACATGCAACTGTGCATTTCGGTTGGCCCAATGGAGGCATCACTGCTTGGATGGTCCTGGCTTTGTGCCTCTGTGTGTGAGAGGAAGGAAGGAAGGAAGGGAGGAAGGCAGGGAAGTGCTTACCTTGCAGACCAGCTCCTCCTCGCTGTGCAGGTGGACTGCTCTGAAGCTGTGGTCCCCTTCGAGAGGCTCGAGGAGCAGGTTCTTCCCGATGCAAGAAACGCAATGCGACAAGCTGGGAGTCTCTGGCGGGCTGGGCGAGCCGAGGTTGGGGCTGAAGCTGTGGCTGGAGTCGGTGTTGCTGCCGGGCCTCACCGAGGAGGAGGAGGAGGAGGAAGAGGAGGTCGAAGGAGGAGGAGGAGGGGGCTCCTCGAAATCCTGGGTCTTGCTCCGGGGCCTTCCATAGCGGGCGATGGAGATCGGGGTAGACCTTGGTATGTTCATGGGGATGGAGAGAGAGAGAGAGGGCAAGGCCTCCCAGGAAACCCCCACCCCAGAGCTCCCCCCCCCTCTCTCTCTCTCTCACACACACACACACACCTTCCACACAAAAGGCACCACAAAGCACAACAACTCCTTCCTCCCTTCTTTGGTGGCCTTTTGTCCAAGGTTTGGAGAGGAGGAGAGATCCCAGTCTTTGCAACAAAACTGTGGCAACACTGTTGTTACAATGCCCCAAAATATGGCAAGAGTAGCCCCAGGGTTTCCTTTTCTTCTCTCTCTCTCTCTCTCTCTCTCCAATCTCCCAGCTTTCCTTTTCCTTCACCAAAGGGTCTTTTCCCCCTTTAGTTTCCTAAACTAAAATATATATATATTAAAATAAATATAAAAATAAAAAGGAGACACGATTCTCTTTGAAAAGGATGATGATGATGATTTTGTTCTTTTTCTTTCTTCTTTTTGGTGTTTCCTTTTTAACTGTAGATGGCGTCGGATCCTTTTTTGGATCCAGAAAGGCGACGAGGGAGCATTTAAACTTCCAGAAGGGAAAACAAAAAAATAAGATTTCCCCCCCCCCTTAAAATAATAATAAAAATTACAAAAAAAGCAGAGGAAGGCGGTGAGAAGAGAGACTATTTCGCCATGGATCCCTTTCTTCTTGTTCTTCTTCTTCTTGCCTTTGGCTCCTTTTCGAGGGAGGCAAAGGCAGGGAAAAGGCACAAAAGATCCTGCACAACGAGGAGGCTCTTGGTGGAGGTTTCTGTTACTGTTATTGTCGTTATTATGTCCTCCTCCGTTCTCTGCGACCAAAGGCAAAACCAGGGGGAAAAGTGCAAGCAAGGACAAGAGCCTTCAGCTTTCCATCCTCCTTTCCATTCTTCTGGGCAGAGCGAAAAAACAGAGAGAGAGAAAAATCACCAAAGAAGAAGAATATTAAGGACGATGATGGTGATGATGATGCAGGGAAAAGGATCCCCCCCCTTTTTTTTTGTCTTGTCCCAAAGTCCTGCGATGCGAAGAAGGTGGATGCAGCCTGGATCACATGGAAATATCTAGATGCATATATATATATGTGTCTGTGTGCAATATATATATATATATATATGCACACACACACACACCTAAAAAAGAGATCTGGATGTATTGCAGGTCCTTATTTCCTAGAGGTAGAGATGGAAGGAGGAGGGAAAGGGCAGCCAAACCCTTTCAGCAAGGCATCCTCTTCCCCCCTATTAATAGCGTCTTACGTGGCTGGGGTTTTCTTTCTTTCTTTCCTTCCTTCCTTTTCTTTCTTTCTCTTTCTTTCTTCCCAGTGTCAGCAGTGTTGCTGCTCCTGCAGCAGCTCCCAGCGGTGCATTTGCACTGAGAGCCAGCCCCTCGTGCAAAGAAGGGGGAAGAAAGGGAAGAAATATATATAGAGAGAGAGAGATAGGGATTGCCTGACTCACACTGTCTGCACTAGCAGACTGGCTCCCAGGGAGGCCAACCCGCCCCAATTGCAGCGGCCTCCTCATTGGGCCACCCAGCTGCCCATCACAGCAGAGGCCCACCAATCCGCTGCCTTCTTTCCCTCCCTGGTCCCGCCCCCCATTCTGCTTCTTTCTTTCTCCTCCTAGTCCTGAATGAAAGGCTGCAGGGGAAACGAGGTGAAAGAGCCTTTGTGTCAGGAGCGGAGCTTATCTTGGCTGAGGCCAAACCAAGGTGGCTATGTGTCCTCACTGCAAAGGAGGAGGAAAAAGCCAGGCTGGCCAGGGCGTCCTCCTTTTCCAGGACGCCGCGCGTCCTCCATTTCAGCCTTTTGCCCAGGAGGGGTTACCAAAGGTCCTCTATTTCGAGCAGGACACAGAAGTGTGAAATGGACATTTATATGCAGGGAGGAAAGAGCCAGCCCTCCTTTTTCCAGGTCCTAGACTCATAGAATCAAAAAGTTGGAAGAGACTGCAAGGGCCATCCAGTCCAACCCCATTCTGCCATGCAGGAACTCTCAGTCAAAGCATCCCTGACAGATGGCCATCCAGCCTCTGCTTAAAGACTTCCAAGGAAGGAGACTCCACTACACTCCTAGGAAGTGTGTTCCACTGTCAAACAGCCCTTACTGTCAGGAAGTTCCTCCTAATTTTGAGCTGGAATCTCTTTCCCTGTAGCTTGCATCCATTGTTCTGGATCCTAGTCTCTGGAGCAGCAGAAAACAAGCTTGCTCCCTCCTCAACATGACATCCCTTCAAATATTTAAACAGGGCTATCATATCACCTCTTAACCTTCTTTTCTCCAGTCTAAACATCCCCAGCTCTCTTAGTCTTTCCTCATAGGACAAGGTTCCCAGACCTTTCACCATTTTAGTCACCCTCCTTTGGACATGCTCCAGTTTCTCAATGTCCTTTTTGAATTGTGGTGCCCAGAACTGGATACAGTATCCCAGCTTTCTAGTCTATTCAGGTCATTTTGAATTTTGATCTTCTCCTCTGAGGTATTAACTACTCCTTCTAGTTTGGTGTCATCTACAAATTTGATAAGTGTGCTCCCAGTTCTGTCATCCAAGTCATTGATAAAGATGTTGAACAGCACTGGGCCCAAGACAGAACCCAGTGGGACCCCACTGCTTACTTCTCTCCAAGTATCAGCATAGGGGTTTATTACATAGGGGGATATGGGGGGGGGGGTTAAAATTGTCATTATCCCGGGAAAGTCGCACGACCGCGGGAAGATTTTCACACACACACACATCACAATTAAAGAGGACTTATCGAATGGGGAGGATGGCCATGAAAGAGCATATATGCTGCGGCTAGGACCTCATGAAAATGGGAAAACTGTGAATAAAAAACCACTTAAAAAAAAGACCTCTAGGAATCTCTAGATCATCCAGTGCAACTCTATGGTCCACCAGAAGCTGACCATACAATCATGCTGGAGGACCTACAAATGCCAAGAGAAGTGTTTTCTCTAGAAATCTCTAAGTCCTCCAGTGACTTTATGGTCCATTTCCAGCAGAATTGTACTGGAGGACCTAGAGATTTCTAGAGAGAACATATTAATCAAATTTGTGAATAATCAAATCCACAAAAATCAAATCCAGAAATGTGGTGTGTGTGTGTGTGTGTGTGTGACTGTATATACAATGTCATAATAAAATGGTGTCCCTTATATAAAATGGCAAAAACCAGGTTTGTTTTATGAATTTGAATGTCTGTGCATTGTGCAAATATTTTTGAACTATGGTTGCTTGAATCCATAGATGCAAAATCCATGAATAGGGTGGACTGAAATTTGGAGATTTGCTCTTTGGGAAAAAGAAGAACAACATGGTGAAGCCTAAGTCTAAGTAATAAATACGAACTATGTGTCATCATAGTAGTCCAGAGTGTCATAGAAAGCAAAGCATCTCTGGTCTGTCTTTCCATGTGAGGGGAGAGAGGAGGTTTACTTGGACTTCTACAAGGATAAAAAAGGAATCTTGTAAAAAGACTGTTACTCTGCACTTGCACTTACACTGCACTTGCAGGTCTTGGGAAGGACAAGTCTCAGTCCCTTATCCACAAGACATGATAACAACAATGAAAGACTTTACAGTGTGACTGTGAGCTATGCTGCTTTATTGTGAGTTGTGGATTGGCTTTAATCCTAACTTTGCCTGCTTCATTGGAAGCCGCACTAAATCAGTAGGATTTACTCTTGACTAAATATGTCCAACACTGTAAATTGTTAGGCTGCAGAGAATTGATTCTTGTTACTTTGAGAGTGTTGCATAGTTCTGTTGCTTTGAGAGCTGGTGAACCAAATAGCTTAGCCAAAACATTTTGCCCCATAAAACTGCAGTGCAAAACGTTAAGGGAAACAAAGCTGACCTTGTAGCCAGTTTCTTATAGTGCCTCTGCTACTGTGTTTTCAATAGCAGCAACCTGTCACATGAAAATTTGTTAAGGGTTCTGCAACACCTAACTGCCTATTTTCATGCCAGGGAAAGCTTCACTGGTTTGATCTCTGTATGTCTGGCTGCAGGGCCAGTTTCCCCACACCCCCTTTTTTAATGTTGAATCCTGACACTCCATGAGAGAGGAGAAAAAAAACAACAGCCTTGACTATCAAAGGGGAAAAAATCTTCATAACACGATGCGTTGTTTGAAAACCAATCTATTATTGCTTCTTTATGGGAAAATGTACCGAGCAAACCAATACAAATCAAAACTAGATGGGTGGCAAAATGAATTTTTGATTAGTTTTACAAAGTGTGAAAGCAATTTTCTTCCAAGTAGAAAGCACAGATTGGGATTCTTTTGAAAACCCAGGAAAGCTAGATGCTAGATCAAGAAAGCTGAAAAGTTTAATGGCAGCAAAGTCAATGTGCCTTAACAAATTCTAAAATGTATTTGGCTAAAGCAAGCCTCATCAAGCTTCTAGGAAAAGAATGTCAAATACAGGAGCCTTTATTTCCTTTACTTTACCGAAATGTTGATTTTATCAGACTACACAAGCCTTTCAGAAGACATGTTAGACATATTAACGTTCTTTTAAAATGCTATTAAATTATTATCTGGGGAAGTGATTATCTCTAGAGAGATAAAATAGACTGATCCACAGAAATTAAAAGATTTAGCCAACCCCAGGCAATGATATATAAAGCCTAGAGAAACAGAACCAGGGATGCAATGCAGTAGCAGTCTGGTCATCTACACAGGCAAAAATCCTTTTCCTGCAATTGTTGATCTATGGACTAAGGAGAAAAAGTAAATAAACTCAGGGGGAGTTTGAAATTGCTAAACGTATTATGTTCTAGGTTGCCACCTGTTTTCTTCTTCTATTTGCTTGTTTCTGATGGGGTTCCCATTCCTTTCAAAGTAACATGAGAAGAAATTTAACAGTTCAAGCTACTGTATACATTCCAGTGGCATCACAAGGGGGTTCAGGGGTTGGGGACCGCACTAGGTGACACCTTTGCTCCTTAAATATCTGTGTTTTGGCAGAAATGGGCTTTTGCTTTCACTGGTGTCCCTTTAAAATCCTGTATGAGATGGTGTGAGTGGGGTGATTATTTTTACATTTTACAGGTAAAAGCATCACATTTTACCAAATTTTCACTTTAACCATATGAAATTATGCCCACTACCTTGTCCTCCTCCTGGGCTTCCTTTGCTGCTCCATCCCAGGCACCAGCCATGGCCAACCCAGATGCCTTCCTAGGCAAATGGCGCCTCATCTTCAGCGAAGGTTTTGGTGAGTACATGAAAATACTGGGTGTGAGCATGCCCATGAGGAAGCTGGGAAGCATGGCTAAGCCAGACATCACCTTCAGCAGGGAGGGAGATAAATATATGGTGAAAACAGAAAGCACTTTCAAGACATCAGATTTCAGCTTCAAACTGGGGGAGAAGTTTGAAGAAGATATGATAGATGGCCGGAAAACTCAGACCCTTATCACCTTAGATGATAACAATGTATTGACCCAGCACCAGCAGTGGGATGGCAAAAAGAACACGATAACAAGAAATATAGTTGATGGGAAACTTGTTATGGAATGTGTCATGAATGGTGTCAAATGTATCCGGGTGTACCAGCAAGTATGAAGACATAGGCTTCCATTTTTAATTGGGAGCTTAATGACATACAGTTCAGTTACAGGAACAAAACTAGTGAACATTCCATATTTCCCATCTCTTTTTCCCCTCCACCCTATTTTTTAAAAAGCATTTTTGGGAAGTCAGTACTGTATACACTTAAATTTTGAGTTCTTGGTGTAACTACTAAAACTATTAAAGCTGAGAATTTCATTTAAAAAAAAAACATATGAAATTATGACTATGTAAATACATTCTGCTTTTGGTCAGGCCTCACCTGGAATACTGTGTCCAGTTCTGGGCACCACAATTCAAAAAGGATGTTGACAAGCTGGAGGGTCTGGAAACCATGCCCTATGAGGAACAACCTAGGGAGCTGGATATGTCTAGCCTGGAGAAGAGGTGGTTAAGAGGTGATATGATAGCCCTGTTTAAATATTTGAAGGGATGTCATATTAAATATTTGAAGGGATGTCAATCTCGTTTAGATTTCTGTAACACGCTCTACATGGGGCTACCTCTGTACCAAGTTCGGAAGCTTCAGTTGGTCCAAAATGCAGCAGCCAGATTGGTCCCAGAACACATAGGTCAGCCCATATAACACCAGTGCTAAAATCTCTTCACTGACTGCCGATTAGCTTCTGGGCACAGTACAAAGTGTTGGTGATTACCTTTAAAGCCCGACATGGCTTGGGCCCGAGTTACTTGAAGGAACGCCTCTCCCTACACAATCCACCCCGCACTCTCAGAACTCCAGGGAAGAATTTATTGGAACATCACAAAACCAGGTTAACAATAACCTCCCCTAGATTGTTTACCACCACAACCCCCAAACTGTGGAACAGCTTACCAGAAGAGATCCGTCTAATCACCACCTTAGATGCCTTTAAGAAGGCACTTAAGAAGGATCTCTTCCAGAGAGCCTATCCACCCGATCCCTTATAGGATTCCTGAGATAAAAGACTTCACTTCCAAACATGACAGTATGTCTCTAGATCAAGGCAGTGATCTAGCTATTTTATGGAATTAACATTTATACCAATACTAATATTTTATTGTTTATATTTTTCTTATTTTTATATTTGTATTGTATTATTTTTACTGATGTAATCTCGCCTCGATCCACAGGGAGAGGCGGGAAATATACATAAAATTTATTATTATTATTATTATTATTATTATTATTATTATTATTATATTGAGGAGGGAGCAAGCTTGTTTTCTGCTGCTCCAGAGAACAGGACCCAGAACAATGGATACAAGCTTCAGGAAAAGAGATTCCACCTCAACATTAGGAGGAACTTCCTGACAATAAGTGCTGTTGGACAGTGGAACACACTCCCTTAGAAAGTGGTGGAGTCTCCTTCTTTGGAGGTCTTTAAACAGAGGCTGGATGGCCATCTGTCAGGGTTGCTTTGATTGAGATTTCCTGCATGGCAGAATGGGGTTGGACAGGATGGCCCTTGTGGTCTCTTCCAGCTCTAAGATTCTATGATTTGGGCTGTATTTATGATATCTTAATTTAAAGGTATAATTTTAATTTTGCTAATTGTTTATGTTACAGCTTTTACAGCTATTATGAGAATTATAATTTATGAGTAACATTAGTACAAAGAACATTACTAAGGATTCTGTATGGTGTGGCATGGGAGGAAGAGTTCAATGGTGACACCATGAGATAAAATAATAATAAAATAAAATAAAATTTTTATTTATATCCCGCCCTTCCTATGATCAGGGCGGCTTACATCAAGGTTAAAAACAGCAATCCACAAATGCAACAAGATTAAAATACAAAAACATTAAACCAAAACAGACAAAAAACCCCATAGCCCAACCTCTTGGCCACGGAAGAGGAGGGAGGCCCGCAGGATTTTATTCGGGGAATGCCTGTTGAAACAGGAAGGTTTTCAAGTCCTTCCTGAATTGGGCCAGAGTTACCACGCCTAGTGATGCCACTGTATATACTCAACTATAAGTTGATATTATATATAAGTTGAGTGCAGGTTTGGGGGCCAAAATTATGGCTCTTGATATGACACATGGATAGGCTGAGTGTAAAACCTAGGAGCATGTAACAAAAGCTCTAAAGGAAAACAATGCCAAAGAACTTACAAAATTCCAGCTGGCATAACTGTTTGTGCTCACACTAAAGGCTGAATGAATGAGAGACTAAAGAGGCGGGGGTCCTCTATCAGGATAGATTACACTCTTGCCTTTCACCAGAGGATGGTTCCTTTTTTGATAAGAGTTAAAGTACAGTACTTATATTGACCTGTGGGTAATGTTTTTTACTAGATTTATACATGAGTATATACAATATATGCTTTGAACGTCTTCCTGCTGTGGAGATGTCAAAACTACAGTGGTCCTGCAAGAAACACGTAGTAATATTAATTTCATACAAAATCTACTTGTGCTGAACATAAATCTGCATCCCATCGAATTAGATTTGCCATCCTGAAATCCTGTCTTGCAGTGATTACAGCATTGGATCAGGGCTGGAGAAATGCACATTAAAATTTCCAGTCAGGCAATAAAGCTCTTTGGATGATCTGGGACCAGCCAAATGCTTAATGTGATGCCATCATGATGATAAAAGGGAGGGAAAAGCCATGTGCATCAGGTGTGGGTAAATATGATCCTGTGCATGTTTGTGGCCTTCAAATTCCATCAATCCTAGCCAGCGTAGCTATAGTCCAAAAACATTTGAATAGCCACAGTATTTGAGCCTTTGTTCGCCAGAGTCCTTATTCAACATTCAAACCATTACATCACGCTGGCTCTCACACCATGATATATGCCACTTTAAACTCCTAGGAAGAAAGGTGGATAAAAATGTGGAATATATAAAGAATTAATGTGAGCTATAGAAGTGAATAAATCCTGCTACTCCCTTTGAATGCCTGAAGGCAGCAGGGAAGTATACAGCTGCTGTGCCCTCTGCAATGATCTAACACCTGCTGTGGCCAGAAGGACTCTTAATTTTGACTCATGGCAATGAGGGAAGGGCACAAACAAGGTGACTGTTAAGGAAAAAAGGAGAGGCAAATCACAGCAGTAGCATCCTCCCATGCTGAGAAGCAGAACCACCAGCCCTGTGCAAAGTTTTGAGGAGAGGGAGAGATAACCAAACATCCACATATACCATCTACAAGAATTAATAACTTGTACATCAATCATCTTGAGAATGAGACCACATGATGTTATTTAAGAAAAGTGCAACCTTTACAGTTGTATGCTGCATGACTGCAACAAGGATGCAGAGTGAAGCAAGTCAAGTAATGTAGCTGATGGAATGTGCTGTAAAAAGCAAGCCCAGCATTTCTGGAAAAAATATCTGCCAGTTGCTTATTCAGCACAGAAGCAGGCAATATGGGATGTGCCCTCAAGAGCGCCTAGAGTCCCTGATCATTGGTCATGCTGGGTGTGCCCTTTTGGAGCCATAACCCCAAACCATTATTTTTATTTTTTATTTTTTTAGGAGCCATCTGGATACCTGTAAGACACCTGGTCCCTGCAACACAGAAACAGGAACTGACTGTTAGCTAGGGACAATTAGAATTGCAGTTGTCTAAAACATCAGAAGAGACACATTTTCCAAACTTCTGCCATGAGGAAAAGAACATTATCTTCAGTAAACGATATCAGCTCGTACCTTGTAGCCAGAACAAATTTACATCTCTAGATGTGAGTTTGCAAAAGAGCTTAATGACTTGGCAGCAGTCTGAAACCCGTCTTACTCTGTGGTAGACTCCACCTAGATAGAGTCAACAAACAGGGTGAAATGGATTTGCTTTGTCCAGTTTTGCAGTGAGAGCATCAAGCCTAAATTTGTTGGATTACTTATCCTTAGAAATGTCTAAGGATCTTTGCTCAAGGATAAAATGCTCTAAAAGACTCTAGGACAAGCCCACAATCCTGACCATTTTGTATGTGAGGCAAAATGCTGAGCAGGTCTGTTGGTGCTTAGCGTGGCCTATTCATGGCTGCATCCGCACTGCAGAAACAGTCCAGTTTGACACCACTTTAATTGCCATGACTCAATCCCATGGAATTCTGGGAATTACAAAGTCTGTTGTGGCACCAGAACTCTCTGGCAGGAAAGGCTGAATGTCTCACAAAACTCCAGTTCCCAGAATTCCATAGTTAAAGTGGAATAGTTAAAGTGGCAGTTACAGTGGTGTCAAAATGGATTATTTTTGCAGTGTGGATGCAGCCAAGATACCACTCTTGTGCATTCACTATAACTAAATATTGTACATATTATATTGAATATTCAGTTACATGAATACTGTAACTTTACTATTTCAGCTTCTCCCAAAGCTGCTGAGTGTGATTTTGGACAGAACATTGGTGACAACACAGTTATGATGGAGGAAAGTTAGACTGTCAAAAGAATTTAGACATCAGATATTAAGTAATTAATTTGCAACATAAGCACATGTATATATGTCCTTTTTAGGCTGTGGGAAAGAGAAAGAAAGAAAGAAAGAAAGAAAGAAAGAAAGAAAGAAAGAAAGAAAGAAAGAAAGA
>NC_056522.1:148494205-148548902 GCF_019175285.1 Sceloporus undulatus | reverse complement strand
TTGTTAATTAATGCTCTGCTGCCAGAATGATGCAACAGTGAGTTAAAAACAAAGCCAAAAAAATTGAAACAAAACCCCCTGTCTGAATAGCAAACTCTGCACCCTGAAGCTTGCCAAACTGTGACACTGGCTGACTTCCAAAACAAGTAGGTTCCAGAACTGCAAAGCCTCCAAAAATGATCTGCTGCCAGCCTGAGGATTTTAACTCCAGGAGCTGACAGCAACAGTGACCTAGCAGAATATAATGCAGATTAAAAGAGCCAGAGAACTAATTGGCTATATTAACCATGTCAGGCAATATATGGCTTTGTGTTGCATGGCCATGCGCAGAACCACATTTTTTGAGAGTAGCATTGGTTTGGTGCAGTATAGGGTATCAATAGCTTGTTGTGTTGGAGAGAGCATACATCCTAAATGGTTTCCAGTGGTTACCTGGAAGAGGGAATGCTTTCATCAAAGGGCCTTTTTGGGTGATAGGTTTACAGTACAACAAAAACATGATTGATAATCAGTTGTGGGAAATATAAGCCTTTTCTCCCTAGGTGGCCTATCCGTTGGAAAGAAAACAGCATTGTCCCCAGCTTGCAAACCCAAATACCATTTCACTAGGAAAATGCAATTTCCCTTCTTCTGGGATGGAAAGAATATTTGAAAATATATTTTAAAAGCTGCAAAACATATTTTTAAAGAGCTAAGAAATGATGTTGAGAAGAATACTGGACTGACAAGAATCTTCGTAGTTCAGACTTATTTTGTGCAAAAATTGTACACGGTTGGTTTGAACAGGATACAGCATTTTCTGCATGGGAAATAATATTTCAATACAGAAATATTAATAGTGACAACTGTATGCAAGATTACTCCCCAAGTGTCAAGATGTCAGTCAGTTTGTCCCTCTTACACTGCAATGATGAGTAGCAAATTCCACCCCCTTCCTGCATGTAATTGTATAATCAATGGTTCATACATGTTTGTTTTTGCAAAATAAATCTTTTTGAGCTTGTGCATTGTGTAAACTAGTCAAGCATGAAATATGCATGGATCCTGTCAAAACAGATATCAACAAAACTAACCTTGTTTGTGCATATGGAGATTTGTTGCTCCCCTTGCCCACCAAAAAAATGTGAGGGAGGGAGAGCTATATGCATCCTTTTCCCAATGCCGGACTGTGAATCTCCCATATTCCCACAGCCCAGTAACAAAGTGAATGGTAGAGATAGGGAAATCAGTTTCACTGCGATTTTTTTTTAAATATGAAGATATCTCAGCTATGACTTCCATAAGATTTGATAGATTATTCCATGACAAACTGAACTGAAAATGTGGTAATTTTTTCAAAAAGCAACTGAAATGAATACATCCCCCAAATGTATGTCCAAATTCAATAGCTAAGTACAGCTATCCCAGCATGGAGAAGATTAGGTCGTATCTGCATATCAGATTGTGTTCAACATGAGGAGCCTCTCAGTAAAAAGAGGTAGCAACCCTAATTCAGCTGAAATATGGTTGAATGCACAGAAATTCAGACTCATGTTTTTTTTTATGGGAAGTCAAAGCCCTGGGCCTAGGTAGAGGAATCTTTTTTGTTTAAGTTTTCCCCACATTCAGCTAGTTTTCATCTTATATTTTTTTTCAAGAAGATGTTTTTGTGAACTTGGTTCAATTCACATAGAAAACAAATTGAAAAAGAATTCTCTCTCATCCCTAAGTGAACAGTAATTTGGTTATTGAACCAGCCCATGTTTATCCTTCACCAGCGCATTCTATCCCCTCTAACAATGGAAAGCAATAATTGGTACATTGAAAAAAATGTCATTTTACTGTCATCTGAATAATTCCTGAAAGGCCATGCACTGAACAGCTTTGTATCAAAACTGGAGTGGAGTTGGCGGGGGGCATGAATGGGGAAATAAGACAATTTCTGCTTTACAGAGACTGATTTGGTCAAGAAATAGTAAGTGTCTAATGCTACCATCACTAAACAAACAGTGGAGGAACTGGGGTCAATTACAAGTATCTTGACTGCATCTGTAAAAGGCACATTTCAACCAAAACATTCTGGCAAAGGAAAGGAAGATCTGCCTCTCCAGAAGTTTTGGACTACGACTCCCACAATTCATTATTCTTGTGTTTAACAGTTTACTGGTTTACCAGGTTTACTAGTTTTGGGGCTCCTCCAGTCTCTGACTCTCTGTAGGATCTTACAAGTTAACGTTTTAAAAATGGACAATTGACCAGAATAGCTTTCCTCTAAAAAGAAAACCAGGTTGAAGACAATCACAAACACTTATGTCTTTACTAAGTTTGACAGAACAGCCAGTTTTCAATGCAAACTGTTTCCCAACAGAAAAGAGGCGAAAGATGACACAGGTGCTAAAACTCTACTCCTGACCAATTTAAAGGGACTAGAGGGATATAGCTAAATTTAAGGGACTACAGATTAAAGTAGAAACAAGGATTTCTCATCTTCCAATACGAAGAAGAATCAAGGTAAACTGGATGGCTGCAGATCATCATCAGAACAATAATGAAGGTGGCCATGTGGAAGATTCAAAATGAAGGAGGCTCTCTGGAGACACACACACACACCCCTCCAGGCAGCCAGTTTGGGACTGAAAAAACATCAAGGGTCACTAGCACAATTGATTTGTACAAGTATACTTAAAAATAACTTGATTGTACACCTAGATAATGCATGAATGTGTGAAGGAGGGCACTCATCAGAGAACTGGTGGTGGCCACACTTGATTGCAGAACTGGATTCCTTCAATGAATTGATAATATTTAAATCTTGCCTTCTCCACAATGGCAGCTTACAGGAACAAAAATTATCAAATTAAAGCAACATTAACACAAATATCAAACACCAATCAAAATTTAATGCACAGCTTTAAAAAAGAAAGAAAGAAAATAGTCTTATGGGATGGAGGTTGACCAAAAAGACACCTCTGTTGAGTTTTGTGCATCTCAAAAATCCTGTGGGTAGCGCAATCAGTGAGGATGGGCCTCTTGAGGCAATACTACTTAAGAGCTGACAAAAGATTGACGATAGATCATAATATGTCAGTGATGTGTGCTTCACTTCATAGGGAGCTAAAAGGGCCGAAGAAAGTGATGATGGGCAGAGATGTTTCTTTTTAATAGATAAGGGAGTGTGCATGCATGACTGAAAAACAACAACCCTTTGGAGAGGGATGATAAAAGATGCAACTGAGGCTGTATCTGCACTGCAGAAATAATCCAGTTTGCCACCACTTGAACAGTAATGGTTCATGCTATGGAATTCTGGGAGTTGCAGTTTGTTGTGACACCAGAACTTTCTGACAGAGAAGGCTAAATGTCACAAAAATGGGTCAAACTGGATTATTTCTCCAGTGCAGATGCAGCCTGCAAAGACCCTCTGGCTTGGGTGATTCATCTTATCCACTTAATGAAGCAAACGCCTCTGTTGGGGTGCTAATGCTATGAGCCTCAAAAGTTGATTAATCTGTTTGCATCTGTAAATGTCTATAATAAATTAAGTGTATATGTGTCCGTGCATCTGTTTGTCTGTATCTGTCATAGCT
Source organism: Sceloporus undulatus (assembly GCF_019175285.1). Classification (NCBI taxonomy): domain Eukaryota; kingdom Metazoa; phylum Chordata; class Lepidosauria; order Squamata; family Phrynosomatidae; genus Sceloporus; species Sceloporus undulatus. The sequence goes on along the minus strand of NC_056522.1, from coordinate 148,545,336 downwards.
CAGAGAGTGAAACCAAAACACTTACAATTTGACAAGCATCGAAAGATTTGTTTTCAAAATGGATTAATTTTAATTAATTAAATTCTGTCTGTATCCTTCAGTATCATATGGAGTCTCTCACTAAAGGCCAAGCAGCAAGTTCCTCAGAAGTAAGAGAACTACTAATAAGTAACAGAAGGAAGCCTTGCGGTTTGATGTAATTACTTGGAACTGGTTTTGAGTGGGACTAGAATCAGGGTACTTAAATGTGGCGTCTCAAGTTCAGGCCTTTTCATTCTTAGAAAGGCAGAGGTCTACTGCTACGTGTCTCAGCTGCCAACTGAACCTTGCTTGCTCGTGATTTTGTGTGTGAGAATGAGTACTTAAAAAAATTACCTTTTGTATAGTAGATCCCAGAATTTCTTGTCAGTATAGCCAGTGACAATGTTGAGTATAGGATTCAAGAAAATGAAGTCCAAAAAGTACTCTTTCCAAATTCTGCTGTTGCTAATGGATTTGGAAAACTAGAATATGGCAACTGAGAGAGAGAGAACCAAAACAAGTACAGGAGGACACTGCAAATGGGAGCATTTCAGCTTTTTTTGAGTTTTTGAGGCTTATTTTCACACCAAAAAAATGGTCTCAAGTTCCAGTATCCTGTAGAAAAATCCAGGCAACCTTTAAAAAGGCTGTTAAGACGGATCTCTTTCGGCAGGCCTTCCCAGAATAGAGAACCCAGCCTTAGAAAAACGTCTGGGAAAGATATTGCTGCTCCCACTGATTGTTTGCGGGTGTGATGTTGCTGACTTTTTAGTCAGTTTTTAACTTGTATGTTGTTTGTGTATTTTTTGTTTTGTGCCTTTTTAAATACTGTATTGGATTTAATACTTTTTTAAGGAGGGGAGGTATTAGAGATTTTATATGTTCTGTATTTTTAACTTTGTTAGCCGCCCGATTGTTCTCAGAGGGGCGGGATACAAATATATATTATTATTATTATTATTATTATTATTATTATTATTATTATTATTATTATTATTGCATTGTACAATACTACACTTTTTATTTGGAATTTTGAAGGCATTTGGAATATTTCTAGGGTTTGGTACCAGCATTGTGCCAAATGCATAGTAGTAGCTTTCCCTATCTCTGCCAGACATGTAAGACTACCACTCCCATCAATCACAGACATCATGCCCAATATCCACACTTGCTGCAGACATTGTAGTTCAGAATATCTGGGCATCACTGGGCTGAAGAAGGCTGTATAGAGTTTCAGTGAATACTCTAGTTACACAATGCAAGATTGCAATGGTCTTTAGCTTCAAATAGATATACCCCTAAGACAGATGCCTCTCTGTGGATAATGGTAGAGCTGACCCTACTACAATTCAACCATAATTGGTGGGTTGTTGTTTTTCAAAGCATATTTGATATTGTTCCTTGCCTTCTTCAAAGGCACTTCCTGTGTCCAATAAATGTTTTTGAAATGGAGGGCAGGATAGAGATCAGATTTGCTTTAAGAAAAATGCTGGAAACTTCTCATAATCCATTTTGTACTTATTAATGATCAGACGTCCTGCACTATGAACTGTGTGCAAAAGTTAAAGACAGGTCAACCCAAACAAAAGTTTTATTTTCATGCATTTTGTAGATGCTATAATTTGCAAGAAATCTTTTTCAGTTGCCATGGAAAGGTGTCCCGCTTGGCAACTAATCACATAAATGGGTTACTCACCAAATCCTCTCTTCAAATTATTCTCAAGAAAGCCAAGTGACATGGAGTATTTCTGGATGTCAGCATGGAGCTGTATTAGAAACATACACAATTTCCTTCATCATTTTCTTTTAGCTTTGTGGCTTACACAGCTGATGTCAGAGATCATTTACTTCAAATATTAAGATAATGCCAGAAAGAAAACAAAATAAGCAGGGGAAAATAAACCCAGCTTGTTCATATCCTTGAATAAATAATATTATTTTTTTTCAGAGATTAAGCGGAAAAGATCTGTTAGAAAAAAAATTAACATTTTAAAAATGCTCTACAGATGCCATTAAAGGTGGCTTTTATGCAACCACCAGACGTAAATATGAGGAAACAACAACACTAGTGAAAATAGGCTGTTTGCTTCAGACTTTGAACAGCTCTGCCACCACCTACTTCCCAGCTGCTGTTTAATGTAATGAATGGGTTTTCATTACTAACCAAAAGAAACATTTGGTACTCTCATTAAAAGGTGAAAGGGAAGAAGGATTTCAAGGTAAGCTAATTCATTCTGTGGATGTCGATGATAGAAGTTTTATCAAAAAAATTAATTCTGATTTAATCCAGAACCGTATGTGCTTAATGGGAGAACTGCAATTGACTTGGATGAGATCTGAAATGTATTCAGTAGGAAGTCAAGCTTTGGGGCTTTATGACTCATTGTAATTTATTAAGTACCTTCCGTGGTGCTTCCTTGCCCTCCTTCTGCCACTGCGGACCCCAAGACTACTGCTTGTTGACTGTAATTTTTTTCTGATTGTTTAATTGTTTTTAAACTTTTGTATTTTGTGGATTTTTAAAACCGTTTCTTAATTACTGTAACCTGCTTCTGAGTCCCAATCTGGGAAAAGATCAAAATAATAATAATAATAATAATAATAATAATAATAATAATAATAATACAGGCAAACCAGGAGCTGATTTTGCAGACTCTGTGTAGATCTCTCTCTCTCTCTCTCTCTCTCTCTCTGAGAAAATAGAATCATAGGGTTATGCAAGTAATAATCATTTTTCTTCTTAAAGACTGTAGGATTTAAGTGAGGGTAGAAGACTGCAATATGATTATAGTTCACTAAATACTCTGCCTGAATACTAAATGCACTGCAGCTAAATACATTAGATGTTAGAGATCATACTACAGTAGTTGCCAAGGCTTCTAGTTATATTCCCTAATTCAGGATTACATACAGTGGGGCTTCCCTGTATAGCAAGCTGTATAAAAAGCTTCTAACATTAGTATCCCAGAGAGGTACTATGCTAGGCCTGTATCCAGTTGTTTCATTGCACTTATGCAAGGCCCATTCAACTGCAGTAGGACGCATACAGAATTAGTGCAAGGACGATAGCCTAATTCAATGCTATTTTTATTATACAAGCAGATACGCAACTGGTTCTGCAGCAGGTTGCACAAGAAGGTGAATTACCTCTTTAGTAACCTCTTGTGCAATTTGTCATGTACCCTCTTGCAAAACTTCTTTTCACCACTGCTTGGAATTTTCAGTCCACAAACATTAGATTAGATTTAGGCTATAACAAGTACTACTCTTTACACATTGTAGGCCATCATAATAGCCACATTCCCAACTTTTTCATTATCATAGGCATAATGATCTGACTTACAACTGGTTGAATTGCAATAATCATACCAAAAATGACTTCTGGATCATTCTGGCTGCTGTTATGGGCAGTTATTGTGCCTTTTCTTCAGCCTTTTCTTCAGCCTGAAGCAAAGGACAAGATGTCACTTTCCTGTTCATTCTATACATGGAATTCAACTGGACTAGCAGTTGAGACTAAGGACCTTATCGCACCACAGAAACGTAAACGTTCTAGGGACGGGGGAGGCTCTGTGTGCGCGCGCGACTCCCAAAACGGATTTTATCGCACACGCAAAGTCCTCAAGAGGCCCCGTTCTTTCCCCGTCGCACCCGTCGCGTCAGTCCTGACCGCTCCATTTTTTGCCGACGGAGAATCCGTCAGGCAAAATCACGCTCCGTTCGGACGGACGGAACGGGTGCGAGGGGAGGAACGGGGCCTTTGGAGGCTTTTGCGTGTGGATAAATCCGGGTTTTGGAGGTGCGCGCGCAAAGAGAGTCTCCTCCCGTCCTTGTTAGAACGTTTTGCGTTTCTGTGTGCGATAAGGTTCCTTACTCAATATGGGAAATAGGCCAGAGTCTCTACGACACCTGAAGGAAGTGAGTAAGTTCAAGGTGTGAGAAAGACTGTGTATCCTCCAAGAGAGGTCAATGGTGCTGAGGGGGTGGTGTTACTACTGCTGCTTACAGCTCTTCCCCGAACGAAGAGTAGCACATTCCATCTTTTTCAGTGGTGTGTTGTTGTTCTACTCTTCATGTGGTTTCTGACTATTGTGACCCTAACATGGGGTTTTCTGGCAGTTTCTTCCAGATGGTTTCCCATTGCCTTCCTCTGAAACTGGAGAGTGACTTACCCGGATCACCCAATGGGTTTCATGGTGAGGGGGGATTTGAACTCTTCCCCGTCATAGTCCAGTGCTCAAACCACTACACCATTCTGGCTCGCTTTTTAAATTGCACAGGCATAATGAGCACAAGGATAATCAGACATGCTGAATGAACGGTTTATCAAGGGTTGCACAAGTCAGTAGCATTCCTGTGGTTTGAACCAGGCTCCGGTGAGCCTTTTCTCAGCCAAATCCTCTAAAATAAGTGAGTTACCAGGTTGCACGGTAGAGTGGACATTCGGTTCTTTATGGGTTTTTTTCCTGTCTTTTTTATATTTTTATTAATAGTATATAACATACTTAAAATAATATTTAAAAGTGCTTTACTAGTATTCCATACTCAGTATGTTATAATCACATTGCATATCTTTTTTAATAACGTACCTAAATCTATTCATATTAAATCATTTAATATTAGCTAAACCAATAATTAAAAATATAACTTCCTTAACTCTTTCCCTAATTCCTTCCTTAAATTTATTGAAAAATTCCCCTCATTACTACTGGGGTGTGATGAGATACAAACTCCCCTCCCCCCAAATCTCTAATGTATCTTTAAAAAGGTTTTCTATTTTTCATTTCTTTCACGTAAGGTCCTATAATATATTTTTCCAGTTTTTTTCTATTTTGTTGTTTCATCTCTAGCAATCTATTCCCCTTCTCTGTAATTCATCTATATATATCTCGTTGATTTGCTTATAATATCATTTTAATTTGGGAGACCAGTCCTCCTCTTGGGAGTTTGGACCAATTTGGTTCTCACTTTTAATCCCTACAAAAATTATCACAATATTTGCCAGTTTTCCTTTCTGCTTTTGATATTTGTATTGATAATATCTAACAAAAAATATCTTAGGTAAATTTTCATTTTTACTAATACAATTCTGCCAACTACGATAATCTAATATTTTAGAATCTTGTTTAATTTCTTTCTTAATGTATTTAATTTTATCTTCAATTTTTGTAATTTTGTTGTAATATTTATTCTTAATCCTTATTCTTAACTAATCTAATTGTATATTTTAATTTAATATCTATCTTTTTATCCTTTAGGAAATCCTGTTCTTTTTGTTTAGTATAATAAGCACTGGATAAAAATTAAAGGAGGGAAACAACAAGGATGTTGTGTGGGAGCTACTACAGACCCCCAAGTCAGACGGAGGAATTGGTGATGCCTTTCTGAACAGATGACACACACTCAGGACGGAGAATGTAGTAGTGATGGGACTTCAACTACATTTACTGGGAAGAATACCCATCGAAACGAACGTCCATTGGAATGTCGTACAAGTGTACGAGAACTTGGGCTAGCGCTTTTGACAGGCTATGCCATGCAGCTCGAAGGCTTTTTTGAGGCCGCGGACTTAATCTACCATCCTGACCAATTTGTTGGAAGTCAAATCCCAGATCCTCAGGTAGTAATTCCTCACTTGCTTGAGAAATTTCATGGTCCAAAAGGTGGAAGAGGCACAGGGAATCAGCTATTTTAGATCTGATCCTAACCAACAAGGATGCTTGGTAATGAGTGCAAGTGGTGGGATCCTTAGGTGGAAGTGACCTGTTCTCCTGGAGTTTGTTATACAGTGGAAAGGAGAAGCCAGGCTAGTCAGACACGCATTAGACTTTAGGAGAGTGGATTTCAGTAAACTTAGAGAAATACTGGAGGTGATCCATGGTCAGGATACTAAAGAGAAGGGAGTTCAAGATGGATGGGAGTTTCTCAAAAGGAGATATGAAGGCACAAATTAAAACAGTTCCAGTGAGAAAGAAAAATGGGAGGTCGCAAGAACCCAGGATGGATGACAAAGGAACTTTCAGCTCAGCTAAATTTTAAACGGACTGTATAAGAAATGGAAAAATGGGGAAATCACAAAGAGGAATTCAAAGTAGCTAGCATGTTGTAGTCAGAAAAACGCTAAAGCCAGAATGAACTCAGGCTTGCTAGGAGGTTAAGAACAATAAAAGGGCTTTTTGGATATGTCCGCCAGGAAAGAAGAAGGAAACGTAGGCCACTCGTGGAGAAGATGGCAAAATGCTCAGACGCAGAGAAAAGCAAGAATTACTCACACTCTTCTTTGCCTCAGTCTTCTAGAAAAGGCAAAGGGTGCTCAACCTGAGGATAAGGACAGAGGCAGAATAGGGGAATTTCAGCACAAATAAGTAAAGAGTAGTACGGAAACCTTTTAATCTAAATGAATTTAAGTCTCCAGGACCGATGACCTATCCAAGGGTATAAAAGAACTGGCAAATGTCATATCGGAGGCATTGGCAATAATCTTTGAAAAATCCTGGAGAACAGGAGAAGTCCCAGCAGACTGGAGGAGGGCAAACGTTGTCCCCTTCTTCAAAAAGGGGAAAAAAGAGGACCCAACAATTATCGTCCAGTTAGTCTGACATCAATACCAGGAAAGATTCTGGAGCAGATCATTAAAGAGAGAGTCTGTGAACATCTAGAAGGCAATGCCATAATCACAAAAAGTCCACATGGTTTCAGAGAAACAAGTCTATGCCCGACAAATTATCTCTTTCTTTGATAACTTACAGCTTGGTAGATGAAGGGAATGCTGTGGATATAGTATATCTTGATTTCACTAGCCTTTGACAAGTTCCCCATGACATTCCTGCAAAAACAGCTAGTAAATGTGTGGCTAGCAAGGCAACTGTTACGTGGATTTGTAATTGGTTGACCGGCCGAACCCAAGGGTGCTCAACAATGGCACCTTTCATCCTGGGAGAAGTAACCAGTGGTGTTCCACAGGGCTCTGTCCTTGGGCCCGGTCCCGGTATGTTCAACATCTTATCAAGACTTGGAGGAAAAAATTGGGGGAATACTTATAAATTGCAGATGACCCCAATTAGGAGGAATAGCTAATACTCCAGAGGGCAGGATCAAAATTCAAAATGACTGAATAGACTAGAAAGCTGGGCCACAGCTAACAGAATGAATTCCAACAGGGAGAACTGTAAGGTACTGCACTTAGGGCAAAAAAAATGAAATGGCACAGATATAGGATGGGGGACACCTGGCTTAAGGAGACAACTGTGAATGTCTGGAGTCCAGTAGACCACAAGTTTGAACATGAGTCAACAGTGCGATGCGGCAGCTAACAAGGCCAATGCATTTTGGCTGCATCAATAGAAGTATAGTGTTCTAGATTCAAGGGAAGTATAGTGCCACTTATTCTGCTCTGGTCAGGCCCCACCTGGAATATTGTGTCCGGTTCTTGGGGCCACAATTCAAAAGGACATTGAGAAAAACTGGGAGCGTGTCCAAAGGAGGGCGACTAAAATGTGAAAGGTCTGGAAAACCATGCCCTATGGAACGCCTTAGGGGCTGGGGATGTTTAGCCTGGAGAAAAAAGAAGGTTAAGAGGTGATATGATAGCCCTGTTTAATATTGAGGGTGTCATATTGAGGGGAGCAAGCTTGTTTTCTGCTGCTCCAAGACTAGACCGGAGCAAGGATGCAAGCTGCAGGAAAAGAGTTCACCTCAACATTAGGAGGATTTCCTGACAGTAAGGGCTGTTCGACAGTGGAACACACTTCCGGAGTGTAGTGGAGTCTCCTCCTTGGAGGTCTTCAAACGGAGGTGGATGGCCATCTGTGGGGATGCTTTGATCTGGATTTCCTGCATGGCAGGGGGTTGGACTGGATGGCCTTTCTCTTCCAACTCTATGATTCTATGATTCTATGATTTTAAGCAACATTAACTCCAACTTATTCTACTTTACCTGTAAGCCTGACATTTCCCCAAATTCCTTTAAATGTCTTTTTACTCTATCCATTTTTAATGGATGTTTAATTGTCACATCAGCAAACAAACCTATCTTATTCAATTTTCTAATCCCAATTACCTCCAAATTTTCATCCTTCCTAATAACATTTGCCAAAATTTCAATAATAATTGCAAATAAAATGGGGGAGAGAGGGCAGCCATGTTTTGTACCTCTAGAAATTTGAATTCGTTTTGTTAGTCCATTGTTCTTTATGGTTCTCTATGAATTGTGCTGAAGGGATTCTCACCTTCCACAATGAAAAAAAATGATATGCTGATGTTCTTTCTTCCTAACATCTATTAAAAAGTAAATTAGGTTCTTCCTCCATTCCTTAAGGCCACTGAAGAGTCCATGAACTGGATTTGGGATGTATGTATGCAGACAGCATGTGCTTTACTAATGATAACTCTTTTCTTGGGGAAGGCTAAGGCCAGCTCAGCCTATGAATCAGCATGGCTCCCTTTCAAGTTCTTATTGGCATAGAGTTCCTTGCTGTGCTGCACCCATTATTTATTTCTAAAAGAGCATGCCTCAAGGATAAAAGACTATGGAGAAAGATGAAATGAACAATATAGTACCCCAGACGTCTGTCTGATAGCCAAATCCACAAGCCACTTCAGATGTCAGAAATGGAGTCAAGTACCTATCAAAGTCAATGGGCCTAAAATGACTTAAACTCAATCATGTTAGGTTTTCTGTACTAGAGATCAGAGTTGTATTATTTACCAAACACAAGAGAGAGAACATAACAGACTAGTTAAGCACACATGAGCCTCTTCAGTTTAAAAACAACCTGCCAGACAAATGTTCTACTAGATGGAATATACAAGCTATCAGGAAAGCACACTAGGATAAATAGCTATTAGTCTGGTTCAGCAAATGAACAGGTTCAATCTGCAGAGACATCCAGAGGGATGATAGTACATTCTGTGCTCTTTCAGGGTGAGAGCAGAAGGGGTTACAAAATAGTTATTATTTTGATTTTCTGTTCCCTTTTGTTTACATAATGAAATCCAGATGTCTTGAAGCAGTAGCTGCATCCTGTGATAAAGACAGCACATCGCTTCATTACCCATCATTCCATTATCCATGAACACAAAAAAGTAACAAATATGATAACTGAGAAACAGGAAATATTCCCATACTCTTTTCCCATGAGAAAATCACTCCCAAGCTGGATTGCTGTTCTGTTTTTTTCCCTTTTGTATGCAAATAGATTTCTCAGGATGCTTTCTTTATAGGGTTCTGTAGTGGGGATAAGAAGCCTTTTTTGCCCCCAAAGCCACATTGGCCCCTGGGAAACATGACAAGGGCCATATGATAACAGTGAGCCAGGACGCAGCAGAGAAGTCCACTACTTCTTTGTCTCATACATAGACACCATTCACACAGAGAGGCATAGAAGCTAACTGGTCAAGAGGGAAGAGATGGAATCATCCATTCTGACCAGTTTGTTCCTTCTTTCAGAGCCAAATTTTCCATTTCCATCCACAGAAAGAAACCAAAACACCCTATTCTGAGGAGCAGGGCTTGGACAAGGGGATTTGAAACCCCAATGTGAAAAACTTGTGGGCCTAATCTCACCTGGAGGCCAGATATTCTCCATTCTTGTTCTCTAGCATATTCTATAATGGAGTCTTAGTTCCAGTACAGACGGTCGCATTGTGCCGGCCTGGGCCCAGCCCTACTATCAGCGCACATGCGGCATGTTGCCATGTCCCCATCCACACAGGGCACATCATGATGATGAACGGATGTCAGAGTGCTCAAACGGCACTCATGTGCAAGTCCCATGATGATGCCCCTAAAAAGAAGGTGCCTAGAGTGAGTTCTTTTTAGGGAGTGGGTCAGTGCTGCACCGTGTGGCTACTGTGGCACCAACCAGGGTCTGTATAGCCCCTTATTCTACTGGTTAGTTTTCCTGCCTACAGTGTAGGTCCAGCACACATAGGCATAGTGCAATATTCATATTCATTGATGATCAGGCAGAAGTAACTGAAATAGTTGTAGCTTTCACAGGAAGAATGCCAGCTGCATGCCGTGAGCATGTACAGAATCATGGAAGAAAGGGGATTGCACTCTGTGTGCCCAGCAAAGCTACATACAGAAGCAGAATGGGTTGCAGATTTCCCACCATTTCATTGCTCAGTCCCATAGTCATTAAAACTACAGTTTCACACATGTCTGTCAAGGACATTTGCTATGTATAAACACAGGTTAGCTGTGTGATTTAGGAACAGATGGCTTCTCACTTATAACATGCTTCCTGTTGCAAGTCATAGCACCAGTTGGGTAACACCCTTTCATTGTGCTTTGAAAATGGTAGCCTGCTTGACTGTGGAGAGATAAAAAGGGAAATACAAGGAACATGGCAATAGCGGTGCTTGTTGAGTCATCAATAGACAACAGATTTTAAAAACATTTTAAAACACATTGATAAAAAATACACACATACTCATTGAAAACCCCTTTCTCAGCAATCAGTTGTCAAACCATCTAATAATAAGGTCTTTAAATGTCAGTGGAAGGACATAATGGAAGGGGACCCTATGGCTTCCTTTCAAAGTTCCACAGCTTGGGAGCAGCAACCAAGACTTTAGTTCTCAGCTAAATTTCCCATGCTTTTGGTGAAATCATTAATCTGGTTATTCCCTAGAGTCACCTGCTGAGCAAAAGGAGTGTAGCAGGATGGCTGACATGGCCAATACAGCTTGGTCATCTGTGACAGAAACAAAAACGTGCTCAGTGGGGTGCAGAAGAAGGTCATAGAAGACTCAAGCATTGTTTCTGGCCTTTGTGTTCTTCTTAGACTTCTATGCATGCTATAGGATTTTTGACAAAAATGAAAGCATGGCTCTTTTTGCAATAACCTATCCAGGACAAAAACCTTTATTTTCAGTTTCTTATTTGCTGTATTTTCCTCACTAGTTCTTGGGTCATGAAGATCTAAGGATCTGGTGCATTTTGGCTCCTATGTTAGAGACAGAGGGAGAATGAGAGAGAGATTGCTCGTGGGGAGATTTCCTGTGGGGAAATCTCACAAGAATGAATACAGGTACAAAGGATGGAGCTGTACAGATGGGCAGCTGGATGCCGGCTCTTTTTGCCCCAGATAGTGCCACAGCAGCCGCATACAGCGCCATTAATCCAGTCCCTCTAAGGAGCAGAAAGAAGTTGCTCTAAGCAGCTTCCTGGAATGGGCATCATAAGTGCCGCAGCACGGCATCATGATGCCCCTTCCGTCCAGTGCTGTTTGCACATTGCGCCCAGCATGCATCATCATGGTGAGCGCCGTGTGGATGGGTGAGCACCATAATGGTGGCTGGGCAGCGCAGTAAGGGCTTGGAGCATACGGATGGTCGAGTCCCTTTCTCTAAACCTGTGCACATACAGCACAAAAACCCAAAACTAATTTAACTGAACAAGTTCTGCTTGCTTGCTACTGTAACCATATAGGACCAGGATTGCCCTAGCAACTGAGATGTGATACCTGCCAACTCTTCACAGATGAAAACTGGGACATATATGGCCAGGAACATAAGCATGTGGTTGCACTTGTGTAAATGCAACAAAATGGCAAAAGTTATTAATGAGGAAAAATACAAAAATTATTAAGCAGAGTAACTCTGAAACTTGTATACTAAATTTGACAAGTCTGACAAAGGGAAAAAAGCCCAACTCAATTAAAACAGTACTCTTTGTGTGTGCATGCATGTACACAGCATGATTAACAATAAATATAATATTATATAGCACATTATTCTAAAAGGTCTGCCTTTATCAGACCAGCTCAGACTTAAACCTTTCTTTTAGATGCATTGAATGAAGTCTGTGTCCACACCCACACCCTTTGCCCAATACACATTATAGATCAGGTCAAATACCAGCTTCCTCTGTAAAACAACACTCCTATGGTCACTTTGAGCTCATGAAAGCTTCTCAGCCTAACCGACTTCACAAGATTATTCTTGAATAAATATGAGGTGGATACTGAGGGGAAATAATGTGAAATACTTTAAGCTCCAGGAGATAAATGGAATGTGATTAAGTTAAGAAAGATATACTGTAGTTGGGAAAAACTTGATTATCATAATGATGTGCATGCATTCCAATATCCTTTTAGAATATCTCTGGCTACAGTTTTGTACTGAGTTATGTACTGAACTTATTGTGATTTGCTTCTGAGCAGACATGTGTATGGTTGCATTGCTAATATAAATAAAACATTGTTCTGCAGAAATAATTTCTCTTTCAAAATCTCTCCCAATGTTCAACCTCCACAAGCGACAATTTTTTTCATATGGCACTGTGAAACCCTGTCACACACTTAGGGGTAGTGGGATTAGTCAAACCAAAAGAAGGGGGTAGAGAGAAGAATAATAGTAAAACTAAGCTTTAAAATATGCAAATCTCAAAAACAAACAAAAATTAAACTGGAGGAAGGAGAAAAAAAATCAGATATCTCTGTAATATTGATCCTGTTTTGTGGAAACTGGGGCAGAGGGATCCGCGGGTCTGTGAGAAAGAAAGAGTAAAAGAGCACTTGATGCACAGCTCCAGCTGTGCTATAATTCAAAGGGGTTCCCCTCAAGAAATGCCCCTCTTAAATGGCAGGGCTCTCCCCTTCCCCTGCTATTTATCTCAAAAAGTAATTTGGGATCACACAGCATGGGAGGTTCTGCTCTGAGAGGCTTGTTTTTCCAGACAAGTAACCTGAACCTCACATATCACATTCCTTTTGAATGCTCTCATTACAAAAAGTAACTTGTTACAGGTTACTGTATTACTTGCAACTTGGTAATTCCAGCTTTGGAGGTGAGAAATAGGGAGAAAGACCGGTAACTTACATACAAAGAGGCCATACCTGTGCAAAGGATGTCTTTTTAAGCCACATTCTACTGTAGGCTTAGTTATGACATTGCCAGAAACCAGGAAGACAAGTTTTAAAGGTGCCTTCCTCTGTATCTTGCCTAATTAGGCGGGTTCACCCAGAGACTAGCTTCGAGCTAAGTTTCTCAGCACCAAAATTGCATCAGTGGAAGCATTTCATGTGGGAGGAACTTGGATGGCAAAATCAGCCTGTAGGAAAGGAGTGGTGGAATCCCTGGTCGCGGTGATGAAGATCCACCTCTGATAATATCATAAAGAAAGAATGCATTCCCTGTGGGGAAAGTTCATGCTACTCTGCACAAAGAACTAATTAGACTTTGTATGCGTGTGAAACCTGCAGCAAGGGCTGTGATGGACACTCAGGTGCTGTTTTAGACAAGCCCACCGTCATGACAAGCCCAGGTAGCCAAAAGGCAAGGAGTGGCGGGTGGGAATATCATTTCAGAGCATTCACGATTTGCAAAAATAATTCCCTTAGCTCCATGGGACATTATAGAAAAGACATTTTCCTTTATGTCTTACATGAACAAGAACATTTAAGCAAGAATAACAAAAGCAGATATTGCGATGCCTGTAAAAGCAACTGCTCCTCTGTGGACAACAATGATTCATGATTCATGAGTGGTTGATAACAGATGGATACAGATGGTTTATTCCAAGGAAAGAGAATGCTGGGTGACTTGAATCCCTCCAGATGTTGACCTGCAACTTCCATCAGCCCAGCATACAAAGCTAATTGTGAGGAATCTTGGGAGATGCAGTCCAGCAACATATGGCCAATCAGTCCATCCCTGTTTTCAATACAGCTACAACTTGGAATTTGCTTTTCTATGGGATTGATTCCACAGTATGGCTGTAATGTCTGCACCCTCACCCATTTTTTTTAAGCTCAGAAAACTGCCTTGATCTTGTTTACTACACATATATTCAACGATATAAAAGGACTTAATTTTCATCACTGCTTTTTTATGCAATCTTTTATGCTTTCTAATGTGTATATCTAAATTAATATAATTAAGTGATCAATTTAGAATTCCATAAGCAGCTAACATATGTTTAAATTAGAGTAAATAAATGAAAAGGAAAGGCGTTTTCCCTAATGTTTCGATTCCATGAATTAACAAACAAGACCCGTGTTTCAATGAACTGATTATCTTGTTGATAATTTAATTCTCTTTCGTAATGAGCCATTTTAAAAATGAGAGTCGCTTCTTACCATTTCTGTATGACTGCAACGCTTAAAGGGTACTTGATTATTTACTTACAGCACAACCCTAGCTACCTGTTTATCTATCTCTCCGTTTTCAGAAAGTTCCTTTAAAGTTAGTGGTATCTACTTTTAGATAAGTGAATACAGGATGATAGCCTCAGAGAGCCAAGTTGGGTTCATTTTAAACTGCAAGGCCTAAATCCGATTGCTGGTCACAGATAGAGTAGACCCATTGAACAAATTGCTGAATGATAAATCAGCACTTACATAAGTCCTGTTGATTCAGTGGGGCTACTTTATCTGAGATTACCAATTGGGTGTAAACCCAGGAAATGAAAGGTTTTGTACATGAGAGAAGGTAGTACATTAGCCAAGAATGTTGGAACAGGGCTCAGATTCTGTCACAGATATTGCAAAGGGAAGGATATACACCCAAGAAAGCCAGAAGAGCATTTGATCACTACATGAAAGCTATGTAGTAGAAACAATGACCTGCTCAAAGGTTATCTGTGTGTTATGGATCAGTAAGGTCTCTTTTAAGCACTGTAGCCAGTTCTAGTTACTACTAATGGGGACGGGGAATGATGAATGGAAATCTGGAAGAGTGGATCTTGGAAGACTGTGGAGACCAGATGAGAGAGAACAAAGGAGGCACACTGCTAAACAGGACAGAGCAAATCTTTTAGGGCAAATCCATTTGTGTGAAAAGATCAGAAATCTCCTGATAAAAAGGTTGTTTTATGTTTTTAGGGAAGGAGAATCCATGCAGACTCCATAGAAGGCCGCTTCCCTTCTAAGTATTAGGATGTGGGAAAACCTCATGATAGGAATGTATGTTTTCACTTATTTCATTCTCATATCCACAAATGAATAATTTCAAAAGTATTCTTCTCACCGGACAAGATTATGAAAAGGTTGCAGATTTTTCAGTGATCTCTTTGTAGTTCAGGATTTGGGGGAGAGAAATAGTTTGAAAAAAAACCCAATTGTTTTCTGACCAAAATTTGTTGGTAAAAACACATATTTTACAAATATTTCCAGAATATGAAAAATACTTTCACTATTGACCATTTTCTTGATAGAATGCCTAGATGTGCTGAAATATCCATTTTCAGCAAGAATGAGAAAATTGCTTTGCATGCCCAGAACTATCCAAAGGGATGGTGACAGAGTCTGTAAAGGCACTTTTTCCATGCATAGTAAAGCATAAAATGCCTCTCTGTTTGCAGAAAACCCAGGAATCCTCCTCAGGCAAGCGGTTTGGAGGGATGGAGCCATGCCTCACTCTGGCTGCTGGCACATTATAGAATGCAGTTTGACACTACTTTGAGGATGAATGGCACCATCCTATGAAATCCTATTATTTGTAGTTTGTCGTGCCACCAGAGCTCTCTGCTTTACCAGAGAAAGGCTAAATAATTCACAAAGCTACAAATCCCAGAACTCCATAGCATTGAGCCACAGCAGTTAAAGCCATGGCAAACTGGATTAATTCTGCAGTATAAGTGCAGCCTCTATCATCCTTCCCACTGGATTAGTCCTAAGGTCAGTGTGGCTCCTGAGAGCAAAACAGTTCCCTGCCTCTACTTTAAGCTATTAGTACTTCTCCATACACTGAGATCTTCAAGAGGTACAGTACTTGCCTGGCCTTGGTTTTCTTTAAAATGAGGTCACTGGAGACTTGTGGGGAGTGTTTTTTGTTTGTTCGTTTGTTAACATTTGAGTTTGTGTACAGATGCACTAGAGGTAGAGTTTAAATACTCCATCCAACAGTCAAAGTCTATTTTCCCACATCAGATCTCCAGAGAGGAAGATTCACCCAATTATCTACAGAATCTAAAACCCATCTCTCTGACTTTTTCCCCATATCCCACTTAAAAAAATCTCTTCTGTGCCCCTTGTTTCTTTTCATGGGCACCTAGATCCTTAGAAGGTAGGGAGATATTTTTCCCTTAGAAAAGGACTTGAAGAACATTCCCTAACAACTAGTTCCCATGGAGACACATCATCTTACTGTCCCAGGCTATTAATACTCCATTGTCAACTTCTAATTCTTGCAAGTTATTGCGGGAAAGTAACTCACAGTGATAGCCCTGTTGACAAACGTATGATAGCAAAACTCATAACATTTATGTATTTGAGACGGGACCCTACAGTAGAACTAAAGAAGAATCTTCTCTGAAAATGTGCATAGGTACCACTAAAAATCCTATGGTTCAGTATGTGCACTGCTGGTGGTGGAGCAGGCTCAAATAGCCACAACTGGACCTCTTCTAAACTCTCCTTCTCCAATAAGAATAGCAAAGTGAACCTAGTTGGCTGCTTTGCTCACTTACTCAAGATGTAGTGATGGCCATAACTGGGATAGCTAAAATGGGGGACATACTAATTCATGGAAGACAAGGCTATCTCTATGATCTTGTCTTTCCTCCTAAGTCCACCCTTCAACACTCCTTTTTTGTCTCTGTGGACAACATTTCTATTCAACCAGTCCAGCAAGCCCACAGTCTTGGTTTTATCTTTGATTCTTCTCTGTCGTGTATCCTTCAGATCCAGACCACAGCCAAAGCTTGTAGATTCTTTTTGTACAATATTGCCAAAATCCGACCATATCTCTCTGCCTCTACTACCAAGATCCTGGTCCATGCCCTAGTGGTCTCACGACTTGATTACTGTAACGTCCTCCTGGCTGGGCTTCCTCTTTCTCATCTCCGTCCTTTAATCTCTGTCCAGCATTCAGCTGCACGCATTATCACTTCCGCCCACCGCTCTGACCATATCTCTCCCATGTTGGCATCCCTTCACTGGCTCCACCTCCCTTTCCGCATTCAGTATAAGCTCCTGCTGTCGATGTTTAAAGCCCTCCATGGGCTGGCCCCTCCTTACTTATCAGACCTTCTTTATCCTCACCTTCCCACTAGGGCCCTCCGTTCTGGTAGTCAAGGTCTGCTGTCTCAGCCCAGGATTTCCTCTGCTCCAACCCGGATTCGCCCCTTTTCACTTGCTGCCCCTCATTCCTGGAACCTTCTTCCCCCACAAGCAAGAGCCATCACTTCTTTAACCAGCTTTAAAACGGAGTTGAAAACCATCCTGTTCAGAGAAGCCTTCCCAGGCATTGCATAATTGTTTCTTACTATTTGATGTTCTTTTGGTGCCTGTTTTTTGAACCATTCCCTGTATTGCTATGTACTGTATATGTATTATCCTACTTGAGAGTATTATTTTCCCTGGAAGAAGATTAACCATCCATTATGAAGCCAAGCCCTCCCTCCAGTCCATCTGCCTTGGTCCAGGCCTTGGAGGTAGAGAGGAACTGCTGGACCTCTTACCCTTTCCCTCCACCACTCCCTTCTCCTTCTGAGTCATGTCTTTTTAGATTGTAAGCCCAAGGGCAGGGAACCGTCTAATTAAAAAGATTGTATGTACAGCGCTGTGTAAATTTACAGCACTTCATAAATAAAGGATAATAATAATAATAATAATAATAACAATAATAATAATAACAGTTCAGGACTTACTCAGCTCAAAATTTACATGCAGTAATTTTGTGCTCAAAATAGCATTTCTGCACAAGGAAACGCATTTTCTGCACAGGAAATTTTCAATGCAGAAAATGCTGTTTCCTGTACAAAACAATGAGATGTGAATTTTGTGTAGAATAAGTTCCAAACTGTGCAGATCCTTGTCAGTCCAGGATTCTCCTTGTCCGGTTTCTCAACACTCAAGGACCACCTTTTCAACCATTTTTTTTTTAAATTCCAAATATTCTTCTTGTTTCTACCAAGCAGGAGAATGGTTTACGTTTGTGTCTGCATCATGCACTTTCCATAGGCAGCTGTTTGGCATACTGGGAAACAGACTGCTATACAGTAGGCCCTTCTTTTATGCGGGGATCTGTTCTGGACACACACACTCGCATAAAAGAAAAAAACGTGTAAGCTTGAGCACCATTAGAAGTAATGGGGCTTGTGCTTGCCGAGCGGTGCTGTGGGCACGCCCCCATTACTTCTTCCGGGGCGCCTGAGCCTTTTTTCCAGTGCGGCTTCCAGCGTAATCATATGATGCACCCCTGTATGACGCGGGCACACTGTATTAGGGGATATACAGATGACCCCTAGGGGGTGGCAGGAGACTGACCCTTTCCTGGCTGGATCAAGGCTGTGGCAACTTCATGCTGTGGCCCTGATCCAGCCTTTGGAGGGCACAAAAAAAGATCCAAAGGGCACCATAACAATAGCGGCATGGCTGTATGGCTCCCCTTCAGCGCTGTGTCGTTTGGACATAGCACTGGAGGTACATCATGATACCACACACTGTCTGGAGTGGTGCATGGCATCATGGTGCCCTGGGGGTGGAGTCAGGCTGGTCTGTATAGGGCCATAGATAACAACTTTGGCCTATTCCATTAGGGCTCTTCTTCTATTTATGCCTATTTATGCATTCAGCAGTGGTGGAGAAAAGTAAAAATGGACATTAAAAGCCGCACTTGATCTCACTTTGGGTGGGGGGAAACAAATGGGCAGGAAGGGGCGGCTTGACACTGCACTCTGATGATGCCCTTTAGGGGTTATCTTTTCCAGCCCTTTGTTACACTGATTGTGTCTCCTGGTATTTCCCTCTCATCAAGGAGTGAACCAAGTGCAGCCCATGGGCAAAGTGTGGCACTTGTGGCCCCAATTTGTGTCTTGTGGAAGACCTTCACAACCTCAGGCCACCCAAATTAAAAACTATGGCAACTCCCCCCCCCCCACAATCACCCAATATGGGTCAAAGCCACAGCAGTTTTGTTCCCATAACCACTCAAGCCTACCACATGTCCCCAAACCTTACAAATAACCCCCAAATCAGATGAAAATTCCTGAAATATTGAAACTGGAAGTAATGTGTCCTCACTTTGGGGTCTGTTGGTGCAGCTCACTAAGGGCTACAGGGACATAAAAAGATCTCTCATCCCCTCCGTAGATGCCCACCTCACCTCTAATCCTTCTTCTACCTTTTATACATTCTTAGGTCTCTATTGTATTCTCTTTGAAGAGGAACCAGGCTGGTGATGCACTGAATTTCCAGGGCAGTGTATAAAACTAGGTATTTTCATCAATTGCAAGCATTTTTCAAAATATTCTTCAAGGATCAAACAAGCAATGCATGAAATCTATGAAAGTTCAGGGCCTCTGTTTAGAAAGAATTGTTTGTGGGATTTGTGCATGGCAGTCAACAGGTGTTGTTTTTTGTGTCAAAGAGTACTCTTTAATAGTTGCTCTTTTTTTTTAATGTATTTTAAAAATGCCATGACCTCAAGCCCTAGTATGGCTGAAAACATAAAATCCAAATAAAATAATGTGATATTCAGTCATTAAAACAAAAATTTCCCTCCTCCCCATACAGACAGACACAGAAATGCACACAATAGCAAGAAGCAATGGTGTATTAATCAAGAATCTTTTTAACAGCACTAATCCTAAGTACTGTAATATTTAATCTCTGCCTGCCTCAAAGCTCTCCAAAACAATAATCAGTAGAACAGCCATCTTAGGATCATGCAGTCCTCCCTTTCCAAGATATTCTGTGCCTTATGCACTATGACTGGAAAAGACCTGTCCTGTCATCACTCAGTATACTTGAAAATAATTTGCTTTAAAGAAATAATTTGTTGCCTTCAAAATGTAAATTATTTTTTAAAATATATAAAATCATCAGACAATAATAAGAACTGGTTGAGTAACAATTAACATTTCATGTTATTTAAAATGGTTATTTGGATGCATGAAACATAGAGTGAACTTTCTGGTGACTGGGAGGAGGCAAGTGGTACTAGAAGCTGGCATGAGAGCTGTGATGCTACAGACTACAGAGAGACATGGTTAGAGAGAGCAACTTGGATTTCAGGCTGCTCATCAGTGAGCAGGTTGCGGGTGCTCTTTCTGGGTCCTATGCCCCCCAGCTTCTGGTGCTCCTTGCCCCGTTTCGGCCATTGGAAAGTTCAGTCTATTTTTTCATACTTTTTAAAAAAACAAACAAACAGATTTTTGAAAGGCAGCATCTTATCTTTCATGTCTCTCTGCAGCCTGCAACCACTTGCAAATACCATTTTATTTTATATAAGGGATCTGATTACTGTACAGCATATCTCCATGAAGCCCTCCGCCTTCCCTTTCTACCTCCAAGCCAGCAGTAGTGACACTCCTGGGCATTTGCTCACAAGGCAGAAGGTTGCAGCTGAAAAATATTCCAAAATTCATAAATGTGCATTGAGTTGAGACCAAATTTCAAAAAGTCCTATCAAGATTTTAGGTCACACACACACACACACACACACACACACACACACATTCTGCTTGCTGAACTGTGGAACAATGTCAAGATGTACTTTATTGTCTTCCCAACATCATATTTAATAGAGCAAGGCTTCAATGCAGTCACCCAGCTTCTTTCCAAGCAAAGAAACAGACTGAAAATTATTGAACGCAGGGATCTAAGGCACTATCTTGACGGGCCCTATCGGGCACCGTTGTTACGTGCGAGGGGCGGTGCTTCCTGACGCGCCTTACCCCTCGCATGTAACAAGGACATAAAAATGGCGGAGCCCTATACACATGGGTGCTGCCATTTTGACATGATGGACACCTAGCATCCGCACGTCGCGGCGCCTTGATGATGCCGAAAGTGCACCATTGGCACCTTGCGGCGTCATGATGGCACTGGAAAAAGAAGCCGCTTTTTGCGGCTTCTTTTGGCTGCGTGAGGAAGCTGCGCGGTTTGTCCGCTGCAGCTCCCTTGCGCAGCAAACAAGGGCGGTGGCAGACAATGTTTTACAGATGAGATGCAAATTTACTTTTTCAGATGGGTAAAAAATTAAATAACTTGTTTTACAAAGTTAATTTTTATTTGAAGTGCATACACCTGTCTAACTTTATAGTGTTAGGTTGGTTGTTTTGAATTTGCAATAGGACACTTGGCTTATTATCAAGAAATGGGCATAGGGTTGTCACTCAAAAGAAAAGGGGCAGCAGAGTGAAAAAGTTTGGGGAACATTGATTTATGGGTTTAAAAGCCCCCCAAACAGCACTGTCAACTGGGTTTAGAAACATAGTGGCAACTGACAAAGATGGGGCAGAGCTGAAATAATTATGTTCCATATGTGTTCATGTTTTTCAGAAGTGCATTTTAAAACAGCAGTAGTTTCTCAACACTTTTCAGGGGTAGCTGTCACTGAGGCATGTGGGACAGTGATCAGATCACATTTGAACCCTACCAATTTAAGAGAGCATTTTCATAGCAATAGTTGATACAGTGCTTTAGTAGCATGACAAACACTAAGAACAAGGAGATGAAGGTTCAGATGCCCTGTCATCTATGAAGCTCACTGGTTGAAGGTTGAGCAAGTCATTCGGTGTCTACCAAGCCTCCTTGCAGGGTTGTTATGAGGATAAAATGGGGGGGGGGGAGAAATGCATTTGGAAGATAAACATGTGGCAAATGAGATTTTAAAAATTCAGGAGAGTACTAAAAAACCAAGCATATTAAAGATAAAATGCAGGTAATTATGTGGTACTATAAAGCTCCAAGCAAATTTGGATTCTTGTTTCAGAAACAAATTCCAGCTTTTTTTTTTCTTTTGAATTCTAAGTGCTGCATGCTATAGTTGTTTATGCTCTAAGGAGAGAAATATTTTTAGCTTCCGTACTCAGAGCATTGTGGCATACTGAAAACTTTTTGATTAAACTGCAATAAAAGCTTAGCCTGTTACCAATTTTAGGCAGTTACCATGCCAACATGATAGGATGATGTACAGAATAAATAAAGGAAGGGTTATGAAACAGAGTTTGAAATGACAGTCAGGTATGACCTACCCATTTGAGGAATCTTATTGTGATGTTCAAAGCTCACAAAACTTGCAGTGTCCCCAAATATTGAGTTTGCATGGTCCTGCATGTGTACAAAATTACCTCTCTGTAGGGGTTAGGACTTGTAAAATGTTGGGCCAGCTCTACTACAAGGCAGCCATTTCAGGTCCAGAGTCTGGATTTCAAGGCCATTGACAGTTATTTCATTTGTTGATATTTTTACTGCTAGAAGACTTCATCACAAAAGCTTTCAAACCATCATAAACATTGGACAGTAGCACCTATCACACAACGCTCGTCTCCATCTCATTGTTGCCTTGTCCTTGAAGTGTGGTAAATTTGCATCTTGCCATTGATGCCAATAAGTTCCCAATTGCACTGGTATATCATTAGCCCCCAGGTGCAATAAATTACTCCCACGGAAGTTTCAGGATTTCACAGTCAGGTGATGTCAATGTCTCGTCCTCTTCTCCCCTTCCCTTCATTATTCCAGAACAGCCTGGTTTTTCACTTTTATTTTGTTAATCTGCATTAGCATAACTTCGGAATTGCATTAATAAACACACACGCACCAAACAAAAGACACATTGAGTTTTGCATTGTACATAGATATGGGCAGTGCATAGGGCAGGAAGATGGGGTTGAGGATGAGGGTGGATGTTCCAAACACAGTCTGGACAATGAGCCAAAGGCTGATTACTACACAGCTGATTGACAGCAGCTAATACACAAGCAAAGCCACAGTTCAGCTTTTATTTTACTTTAGTTAGTGCAAGCCTTATGTTCCAAACAGCATTCAGCAATGGCCAAGTCAGGTAAACAGCATCCAGAGTCAACAAACACAGTCCAGGTCAAGCACAGAGTTCAGGAACACGATGGGGAACCAGGTAGGTCACATAATCTCTGTCAAATCCTGGAAATGTATAGATCAGCAGCTCAACACAGCAGCTCCTTAATTAATTGTTGCTTCCTATAAATATTCTGAGACCTCCTCAAGCCCTTTGTTGTTTTCGTTTGGTGAAGGCAGGTAGGGGTAAGTGGTCTTCTGTATCTGAATGGCAAGTACTCTCTGCCAGACTGGTACTGTAGACTGGTTTGTCGCTGGCAAGTGTGGCTCTGGAACCTTCTCCTGCTCTGACTCGGCAGCAGTGTCATGGACTGCCCTTGGCCTGACTTAGAGGCACAGTCAGAGGACTCAGACTCTGAAGACATGGAGGAGACTGAGACAGGGGCAGATCTGGAGCTGGCTGGATCAGCAGCCTCAGAGGAGGCTCTGGAAGCTGCTGAGGGAGAAACAAACTCCATGGACTCTAGGCTGCAGATTCTAGACCTGTGGAGAGAAGGCAGGTCAAGGAGTCCTTGAGGAGGTCTTCCAGGCTAGAAGCCAAGAGGAGAACTAATAGGTTTCAGCTGAGACACGCACAGGTCATTTAAAAAACCTCCAGCTGCAGAGGTTCTTTGCAGCCAACAATCAGTCTTGTTGTTCCTGTATTCCTTGTTCTTGGATTCAAGACTGTTTATCTGACTTCTGGACTTGCCTTTTGACTATGCTCTTGCCTTTGCCCTTTGCTGTGACTGACTGACTGGTATCGTGGGACCTTTGGACTGGACTGTGGACTATTCTTTCTATACTCCCCTGCTGTGCTGCCCTCAATAGAGGTAAGCAGGACAAGCAGGTCCCAGCAGGTTCACTGCTGTGCATGGCAGTGGAAGAGAGTATGAGGGACCAGCAACAGCCTAGTCACTTTGTAGAAGGGACATATGGTGGGGAGTCCTCCCAAACAGGTATATATGCATTTCCTTTCATTAACACAATCATAGCGAGAATGGGGGTGGTGTAATAAAGTCCAGACAGGAGGTGAAGTGCTAGATAGTCAGGATGATACTTTTTACTATCCTACCTCAAATAGCAAAATGTCTTGGACCAGCCCTAGAGAAATGGAAGAGTCTTTTGGATGCTTTGGAAATGTTCAGCTGTGGGCAAGCTAGAGCAGAATCCAGGATTTTAGCCCTAGTTGGCACATTAACTTGTGATAAAATTCCTGGGCCTCTAACAACAATAACTTCATCTAAATGCTTTGGGTAGAAATAATTCCCGATCAAAATACCAATTATTATTGTGTTTTTATTTAACTTGTCTCTGGCCAAAAACAGATGGCCCTAAAGGGGCTGCATCATGCCACCCCTTTGTGCACCAGATTGGGGGCACAGCAACCGCATGCCACAGCCCCAATCTGGCCTTTTCCTTGCACAAAAAGGAACAATAGAAAGCCATTCCTTTTTGCACCAGGAACAGGGCACCCCTTTTGCCACTGCCATGGCTCTTTTCCACTTCTGCAGCATGTGACATCTGGTTGCTGTGCCACAGGAACATTCCCACACTGCCTGCCATCTGGGTGGGCGGGCAGGCGGGCGGGCGGGCGGTGTGAGGCTGGACTGAGGTCAGGCATACCATGAGCCTTACCATATTTCTTGTATATCATAAACAAAACTTTGTCATCTGTATTCTGCAAAGCCATGCTCTGGGTAAAGTGCATCAGTTGACATTTTTCAGTCAAGAATGCATCTAACTTGTGAGAGATGTTGATGAATTACTGCTAACATCATATCTCACCACTAGCATGGCTGACTGGGGTTTGTGGAAACTGGAATCCAAGAACAATTGTAGGACATCAGGTCTTTGAGGTGTGGGCTGCATATTTCTAGGTGTTGCCGTGACTTCTGCCACTCGGTTAGTTTGGCCTCATCTTATGTCTTTAAAATCAATTTGTTCTGCAGGACTCAGATGATGAAGTTTCTCAGGGCATGTCAACAACCATACTAAAGTTCAAGGGGTAACAACATAGCCAGCTGAAATGTTGGCAGCCACAGGAAGCTTTGAAGATGTGACCCTTCTGGAAAGACAACAAAGATATGTGCAAAAAGGAAACACAGCATTAATTGGGTTTTTCATCTAGCATGATTGCTAGATGCAACAACATGTTGGAACAACAGGGTGGAACAACATGTTAACTTGGCAAGGGTGTGCCCTCAGATCAGACTAATGCAGAAGAAGAGAACCATTTGCAGGGCTGAATCAGCAGCAGATGAGGGGTATGCGTGCTTAACTCTTCTACCAGTCAGTTTCTCACTATCTCAAGAAAGCTATGGATTAGTAAAGGAGAAAAAAATTGAATATGGTCAAAGGGGAACATGGGAAATCACCCACTTTTGTTTCTTCATTCTCACCTGAAATGGGTGTTTTGTTCTAAACCTGCCTTAGCATTTATTAGAGAAATGTGGTGTTGGTAACCATGTCTGTTACCATTTTTCCAAGCATGTATCACAAAGAGAGCAGTGAATGGTTGGTTTTCTTACAGACTGTCATGTGTCTCAGTATGCAACTGGCCATTATGAAATTACTGTTGCTTGTTGGTATGTTTGCTGAGGGTATCAATATGGATTGAACAGGAAGGAAGGAAGGAAGGAAGGAAGGAAGGAAGGAGTGATAATGCAGAGGCACAGAGTGACTACTGAACAGACCTTTGGCAAGTTATTTTTTCTGTTTACAATGAGTTGAATTTTTTTTTGTATGTGTGCTACACAGCTCCCAGTTTCCCAGCCAGTACAGCCAGTAGCCATGCTGGGTGGGGGATTTTGAGGGTTGTAGTCCAAGCAAGTAACTTTCATAAATTCTGCAATTAGAACTATGATATAGGAGGAAAGAAGACCATAGCTAAGAGAGAAGAAATGTGTGTGGAGGGAGGTGGGACAAAATAGGTGGGACACTGCATAGAAGAGATTCTTTAAGGAGAAAGTAAACATTTTTAAAATGTGATTATTTATTGACTTGTAATTGGTAACAGCAACCTACGACAACACATCTGGCATTTTTCAGTCTGGGAACATTAAAATGCCACCATGTAGCTCCACTTGAAGGGATACAATCCCATTTTGTCACCTCAGGGTTTTACCAACCAAATCTGTTCCATCTTTAGAGATGATCTTCTATGTACCTGTTTCAGTGGCATCATTAGAAGAGTGCAGGGGATACGGTCTGCACTGGGTGACACCCCCCCCCCCAGAAGAGAGGTGGTACTCCAGAAGAGGGGCACCATAGCAGCCTTCAACCCACTGCAAGTGGTTTGTTATTTGATTGATTGGTATTGCCAGGGATTAGAGAGAGAGATGCTTATGGGATTTTCTTCTCTCTTGTGCACCAAATTAAATTGGCTGAGTTTGAGTATTGTGGACCCTGAGTTGGGTGTGTGTGTGGGGGGGGGGGTATCAGGAAAGTGTCTTGAGATGGCCCTGTGGCTGATACAGGCTTTTCCAATTTTCATACTTGGCAGTTTTTTTTAGAGAGCTGCTGTTGCTCTTCTTTTGCCAGCAAGCTCATGTTGCTTTATGTAAGCGGGAGCGGCTGCTCCTGGTGCAAGAGGGACTCAGGAAAAGAGATTCAGAGGAAAGGTATGCAAGTTGTTGAATCAGTAATGTGACACCCAAACACCAACTGCCTTTCTTTATTCATAGCTGGAGGTGAAGCAAGAGGAAGAGGAGGAGGAGGAGGTGAATGTAGGTGGAGGACATCACATTGGGCAATGCTCTAGGAAGAAGGCCAACATAAAGAGTAGGAAGCATGCAGCCAACAGCCTGCACATAGGCTACTTTACAGAGGCCAAATGAATATTTGACTGTGCCTTGCCTGGTCCATTGAAACAGGGAACAAGAGTGACATTTCCAGCCTAGTACAAGTGGGAGTGTAAAGTATGCCTTAGGAATTCATGCAACATGTCTGATGGTGGTAAGGAATGAGTAGTGGTTTTTGTCACGAGTTTCAAGCTCCTTATATAAACATCTTTTTCATACCCTCCAACTGCCCTGATTTGATAGGGACAGTCCTTATCAAACTTCTGTCATCCCACTTTTCCAGCTACTTTTACAAGGTCCCAGTTTCTCTCTCCACCTCCCACTTTTCCCCTTTGCTTCAGTTTACTTCACTTGCTGCAAACTGAGTTCAAAGTTCAAACTTGAGGGAGGGTGTGGAGAGGAAGAGGGGAAAAAAAGGCACAATCTGTCCTTTTCCATAGGCTCAGGCTGCTGCAGCCTCTCCTAGCATGTATGCTTTTCATCATTAATAACATTTGCCATCTTGACCACAATGTGAAGTTTCTTGGCCATACATATCCTGGATTTCACATGTGAATCTCCATCAAGCTGGTTGCCCTGCACTGGCAACATAATAGCTATTGGGAGGAGATGGCTGCAGTTGAAAGTCAGAAGGTAATGAGGAAATGGTGCCTTTTTCCTGAATGATGGGGCTTCAGAGTACCTTACCCTGCTCTAAGTGCTGTTAGGGATTTAGGGGCTTGACAGACGGGCGGCTCTGTGCCACCCGTCTTTGCCCCGAGTCGGTGCTGCAGCAGCCACTCGCTACAGTATCAACACACTGCCAAAAAGAAGCTGCCAAGAGCGGCTTCTTTTTTGCAGCGGAGCCAGTGATGTCTGGATGCTGTATGGTGCGTGCATCATCATGAGAGCCCCCGTGTGGATGTGTGGATGATGGCGGCGCCATTACGTGCTAGGGTTCAGGAGCGTGCGGATGCTGCGAGCTCCCGAACCTTACTTTCGGCCCGGGTACGGTGCTTCCCGCACGTCTGTACCAGGCCTAAATTTATAGGAGCCTCCTCCTGGATCCAGTGTGACCATTCTAAATCAAATTGCAATAATTGTGAAATGTGAAAAAGATCGAAGTTCGCAGCCCCAAACTGGCTAAAGGTTTAGGATTGAGAAGCACTTTCTGGGATGAAAATTCTTTCGAATGGAGGATGCTTCCAGATGTGGATTTTGTCTCATGCCTTATTCACAGAATGTTGAGAGTCCTCATCTATTTGTAACCATCCCATGTTTTCCTAGCACTTCTTCCACCTTCCATTGAAGATGAAGGAGAGAAAGATGGAATACTGCATAGTGTCTTTTAATGGATAGCTCTGGGAACACTTAAAATGCTTACTAAGCTATGTATTGAAAGGCTATAATTAATAAAATGTGACAAACATATCCAAAATAAAGATGACAAACTTTCTCCCTTGGACATTTTCTATCTGGGCATTTTTCTTTTAAGGCTTTCTGTCTAGACCAGTGCAGAGCACAACTGTGTGGTTACATAAGCCTCCTGTGACAGTTTTGACTGGCACATCATGGTGTCACTACACAGAATCATCATCTAGGATATCAAATGGGATTACCGTATAATAAAGAGGAGGAAAGGGAAATGGTTTGACAAGCAGTGATGTGCCAACATCTTAACATTAAAAAGTGCCTGAAAAACTGACTGCCAGATCAAATGCACTTTCTCTCCTTGGATGGAATATTAGCTGTAGCAGCGGATATAGCTAAGCCATCCTTACATAATCCTCAGGATAGAAATGCAGTAAGAAATGTTTGGAATAGGGGAAAACTTTGGACATTAATTTGACTCGTTCCTGCTACAATCCAGGACAGAGTAATGCCTGTCTGGGGAGGCTGGTGCCTCTGGGCCACAAACCTGGCACAGCCTGCTCCACCACTAGTCTCTACCCAACCATACTGCCACTAATGTAAAGGCAAGTTGGTTTCCCAGGCAAGTTTCTCTCTCCCTCACCCATTCCTCCCATGTCTAAAATTGTTGAGTGTCTGTTGAGTGCATGACTATTCTCTCAACTCTCAGAGACAGAGTAGAAGGGGGAACAAGATTGCCACAGGAGATGGAGTTGAGCATGTGAGTGAATGACTGAGAGTGAGTGAGGGAGCTGAGGAAGAAAGAACATACATTAAGGAGTGTGTATCTGTTTGTGTGTATGGGGGGATCCTCACAGTTTTCCTGGATCTGGAATTTCTTCACTACCATGGCCTCTGTTGCTGTTATTGCCTTTCTCTGCTTCCTCATGTCCTTTCGATTCTTCCCTCCTTTTTGTATCAACGCAAGATCCATTCTGGACCCACCCATTGCAGAGAAGAAAAAATGCAAGACTTCAAGTTTTGTTGTTGGCTATGGCGGTGTGATGTGTGTGCAGCCACTAGTACAGATATGTGCACACACCTCCATTAAGAACAACAGGGCTTGCTAGCTGCAGAAGCTCTAATATGTTGATGGCAAGCCCATGGATAATGAGAGCCCACTGTATTCACAAATTCAATAAATGGAAGCCATTTTACAACAAAAATTATCATGATGCATCAATCCCTTATTTACTTAATGCTATCTGACAGTTTCTCTAAAAGCCATAGATCCCACCAGACATCTAAGGAAATATTTCCAGTTTTTCAACAAGTAATGATTTCCATTCAAAAAATTTGATTGCTTTGCTCATTACTGCTGCTTGAATGGAAATGAAGTGGCTTTTAAAGACAAAAGTTGCACCAGCTCCACAAAAAGTCTGGCAAGTGCACGCTGGGCAAGGTCCCACAGGAAGGAATCCCTTGCCCAGATCTAGAAGAAATCACAACATCACCCCCAACTCCCCCCCCCCCCCCCCATCCTTTACTATCCATTATCAATCCCCGAAAGTTGTAACCAGGCTAAAATGGCATTCATATTGAAAGAAAGAACAAAAAAGCTATGAATTGTAGCTTAAATGTTCAGATATTTGACAAGAGTTGTAAGAGATGAAGTGTGAACAAAAGGCTTCATTGGAACTTCACTTTGGGGTCAAATATCAAAGTGGGCTGCAAAAATGGCAGCACATGTTATTCCTTTTGACCATCCTCTAAACATCCAAATATTTTCTATATTGAAAAATGATTTTATTAGTTATTTTTAATGTAATTTTTTAAAATAATAATAATGAAGGAAACTTTTAGTTTTGTAATTTATAGTGACAATTAAAGCAAGAATGAAAACAAATGCTGAGAGATTAAATAACTGTGTATGCAAGGAACAAATGACAATATCAGTGTGCTATTCAAAAATAAAAACATCTTGCTCATCCCTACTAAACTATATATATGCTCCATAATCTCTTAGGTTAATTAAATATTGTGTGTCTTGATGGGTTAAATCCCAAAGAAGTCAGGTTTATGTTTAGTGTTCCACTGAATTTAATGGATACATGTGTGTCATTTTTAGATTATTAATCCACCCATCACTCAACTATACTGACTGGTCCACTCATGATTAGTTCACTCATCACTGGATGATACTCAGTAGTCACAAGTTCAGCACAGCATTCAGATTCCTTAAGCCTATTGATTTCAGAGAGCTTAAATCTCCTTAACTCTGCTGGATTTTAGCCAATACATTTGGAAGAGCATATAAAAAATAGTAACACAAGCTCTATGCAGAGGGCTATGTTGGCTTGGAATTTTACATTGATAGGATTCTCTCTAGCTACATATTTTGGGGTACGAGAAGTAACTGAACTACATGCATTTAGACCTATTTCACAGAAGGTGTATGGGATTAATTCCTACAGCCTTTCTGTGTGTGGAGGGGATGGTGGTGGTGGTGGTGGTGGCATATAAGTAAACTTTTACATATCTACTTAATATCAGAGCACCAACATGGCGTAGTGGTTTGAATGTTGGACTAGGGCATTGAGAGACCAGGGTTTGAATGCCTACTTTGCCAAGGAAACTTACTTGGTGACCTAGGGCAGAGGAAGGAAAGAGTAACCCCTCTCTGAACAAATCCTTCCAAGAAAACCCCATGATAAGTTTGTGCTAGGGTCACCATAAGCTGAAAATGACTTGAAGGTGCACAACAAATTTTATTATCAGGAGTGTATCTAAATATGAAGAACCTGACATTTCAGTATTGGAACACTTAAACATCCTTGGCCATTTTTAACTTTGGTCCTAGAATGGGAGTGGATATAATAAAAAGTCTGCCCTTGATGGAATCACACTTGCAACCGAGTGTCTAAATCTATATAGGGAGTCACTGAGAATTTGGCATGCAATGTCACCTTGGCCTTTTAAAAGTCTGCTTCTAGACAGCCAGTTTTACATTCATGCTAAAGCATTAGCAAACTCTTCAATAGTCTATCAACAGATGTCATAATTGCTTTCATTGAACTGCACAGAGAAGGCTGCGACTTTTCTCTTGTTTCCCTCTGATAGACAGAGGCGAATAACATTTGGCAATCACTGGAAAATGCTAGAGTGAAATCCTGATGATGAAGAAGGCCTCCCCTGTTGTAAGGGGGCACTTTTGATCTCTCATTGAATGGCTAATCTATATTTCATAACTCAGAAAGTCAGCATTTCCTTTACGTAATTGCAGCAGGAGGAAGTACATAAGGCCTTTGTGGAACCTGAAAAGTCTATTGCCTTGGGCCATTTTTAATGTGCAATAAATTATTCAGCAACCAGGCACTCTCCATTCTATTTACAGTAAGTTGGCGCTTGGCGCGCCGTGCGAGATACATAACTAACATGAAGCAGCACTTGCTGGAACTGCCAAGGCTGAAGTGATTGCAGGACTCATTACTCTTGGATTATACTCAGTGGAACAGACCCTCAAGTTGTATAAATCAGAAGTACCCCATTGACCTCAGTGCGGCTGTGTTGATTTACACCTTCTGTGGATCAGAGAGGTCATTTTAAAGGCCCCAGTGCCACAGTAACTTTAGATGTAAGTAATTAAGCACATCCTTGCATTTCTTGTGTCTCAGAGAATTTAGTGTTCATGAGAGATCTGGTGTTAGCCTATCCTTCCAATGAAAGTGAGTCTCTTTTTTGTAAAACACACACATTGAAACTATGACTCTGCAGGTGTGAAGAAACTTTTCCAAGGATTCTGCTATTGGGATTCATCCCTTCCTTTTGTGCAGGCTGGTCTGTCTCTATCATAAGCAGTCACTTCTATATCTGAAAGGCATTGGCTTATCCCTCAGTTCCATCTTCAGTTTTTTGGAGATAAATGAAGGGAATAATTTGTTTAATGCAGCTCTCCAACAGTGGTTGGGCAAAAGTAACTTTTGCTTACTCTTTTAACAGAAAAAGGCCTCTATGGCTGCACCTACATTTCACAAAGAATCCAATTTAACACCACTTTAACTGCCATGACACAATGATATGGAAGTCTGGGAATTGTAGTTTTGTGAGACATTTAGCCTTCTCTGTCAGAGAGCTCTGGTGCCACAACAAACTAGAAATCCCAGGAATCCACAAGATGGAGTCATGGCAGTTTAAGCAGTGTCAGACTGCATTAT
This sequence comes from Sceloporus undulatus, assembly GCF_019175285.1. Lineage (NCBI taxonomy): Eukaryota > Metazoa > Chordata > Lepidosauria > Squamata > Phrynosomatidae > Sceloporus > Sceloporus undulatus. Next base: position 148,513,218 of record NC_056522.1, on the reverse strand, counting down.
TTCTGTAGTACAGATGCAGCCTAATTGAACCTGCCTTGAAGGGGAAGACGGTAAAAGAAAGAAGATGTCAACTGATGCATCAGTGAGCACTATTGGAAGGCAAATACACACACACACACACATACATGCACACACACACACGCCATAGGATAAGGACACTTGCTCTTGTTCAAATGCAGCCATAGAAATTCTTGACCATATTTTATTGTAATGCATTTTAATCAAGCTATCCACTCTAAACTAATTACCCCAATCTTACAAAAATTTCCAAGCAGATTAGAAAGATTTTATCTCTCCCTTCAGGTTGCTGATTTGGATATATGAATTACAGAGAAGGTAGCTAGATTTTGTGTCATTACAACCCATAGACGAATATTATGAGGATAATCCTTATATAGGAATTTTAGATAACTCTTGGAATGTTTTAAGTGTGTGTACTATTTCTGGAATTTTATTTATCTTAATCTTAGGTTTTAACTCCTGAGTATTAGACATAAATTTAGTGTATTTAGCATTTAGTGTATGTTTTATGAATTCTAGTCATTTCTGTGTTGTGTGTGTGTGTATTGGTCTAGACCTATAAATAAAATGATGAAGATGACTCTTTATTTCATCTCACATGATCCACATGTCAAGGCTCCCACTACAGAACTTGATCGCTCCCACATGTTCTCTCAGGGCCTTTTTCACTTTCTCACTCTCTTAGGACTACTCTCTCCTAAAAACAAACCATCATTGTCATAATTTTGTGACCTTATCCCATGGGGAGAGCAACTAAACTCTGGGAAGGGATAAAGTAGGCTTGCCACCTGTTCCATGACTCAAGGAGGGATACCTCATATATGCTGTAACATATAATGTCTGCTTGTTCATTGGTTTCCACTAAAACAAAGGTGACCTTGGGCAAGTGACACTTTCACAGCCTCAGAGGATGGCTTGCCAAGAGAACCCCAAGATATGGCCACAGGATCACCATAAGTTGGAAATGAGTCAAACAACAACACACAGCTATTTATTTATTTATTTATTATTTATATGTTGACTATCTCCTAAACTGGACACAAGGCAGATCACAAAAGATACTTTAAAACAGTACAAGTTTAAAAACATAATTAAAAACATTAATGTATAGTGGCCCCTTGGTATCTGCTGGTGTTTGGTTCCAGGGCCCCCTGAGGACACCAAAATCCATGGATACTCAAGTCCCATTAAATACAACGGCATAAAAACAATGGCATAGTAAATTAAATACAATGGCATAATAAAATGGTGCCCATTATATAAAAGGGAAAAAAGCAAGTTTTGCTTTTTAGAATTTATTTATATATTTTTGAGTATTTTCAAGTTATGGGTGCTTGAATCAATGAATAAAGAATTCATGGATATGGATGGCTGACTCTATTTTCAACCCATTAATGGTTGTATCTGTGGATAAAGAATTGGTGGATATGAAGGGCTGGCTGTAATATGTTAAAAATGATTAAAAATATACAAAATCAAACAATAAAAATAAAAAGCCTCACTGAGTGCAATTACATGTTAAAAGCCTACTTGAAAAGAAAAGGTTTTGCCTGCCAACAAAAAAAGGGAGTTCCATTGGGTGGAAGCAGCCACCCTCTCTTGTATCCTCACCAAGCTAGCCTATGATACTGGCAAGACCAAGAGAAAGCCTTCCCCTAAAGATATTAGGGATATAAATCTTCCTCTGATTTGTTCTCACATGTGAGAAAGAAAGAAAAAAATCCTCTCCCCAAGAAGTGAGATTGCAAGAGATTTTATACATTTTATGATTATTTTTCCACATGTTGGAAATGGTTATGAATATTTCATTTGCCTGAAAGTTGATCAAGATCTTGGTTAATGCCAGTAGCCTCACATAGTTGGAGGCAACGGTGGCAATACTGGCAGGAGGGCAGTCTGGCTAGCAACTTCTCATCTATTCCAGAGGCTATTCCAGTGTTTGTGATGGTTGTGGGATGGAAGGCCAAAGCTGCCGCAGTTTGAGCAGTGGGGTAACTGGCTTGCATTTCAGAGCATTGACTACCTTTTTATATGAATGTCAAAACAGTATAACTTCTGGTATAACCAAGAGTTATGCGGGCATAATGTCTCAAGAAGATTCCAGGCATGGTATTTGGTGCAAATTTGTTTTTACTTTTACAATTGCATTTTCCCAGAAATATATGTTGGGGGGGATATATTTTGCACAAAATGCAATGTTTTTTCACCCTGAAAATTTTCCTAAAAATATGAGGGGAGGGAAATATTGTGACAAGGTGTGTTGAGACACCCTTTTTAACTGAGATGGAGAAAGAAACTATTATTTACATCCCTTCAGCCTCCCAGGAGGTAAATTGAACTATGTATGGTACCTTCTTACAAATCTTCATTCTTCATTCACCATAGTACTGTGGCATGGACTTTATAACAATGTACGTATTCATTTGATGAATTAATAATGAGTTTATAATCTATACATTATTTTTTTTAAAGGATAGTGAACAAAAGCTGAAATAAAAAAAATTGTCACAAAGCCAAACATGCAATAAAAATAATACTGCACAACATTATACAGTGATAAAAATATAATAAAGGAGATAAACATAGGAAATGTTCATGGATCCTAGTTCATTCTATCTGACTCCCACAACTATATAAATATGCTTTATACCTGAAGGCTTAATACCACTGAGTACAGCATCCGATGAAGTGGGTTTATATATCCACAAAAGCTCATGTGAAACTAAAAACCAGTTAGTCTTAAAGGTGCTGCCACATTTCTTTTTTAATCCCCCTCCCTTCCTCATTTTAATGCTGCAAGAGAGTAGCATGGTCACTTCTTTGAAAACTGCTGTATTTGTTTGTTTCCTTGTGTTTTCAGATGTGATTGTCATTCTGGAGCACTACAGGCGACACAGAGGTGAGACCGACATAGCCACCTAACTGGATGGATACAGAGAGAAGATTGTCAAACACAGATATTCCTCTCCTGCTGCTTCCACCACTGTCAGGCTACCTTTCATCTCTCCTGTGAAGACTCCAATGGAATAGGGGGAAAAGAAGCAAGAAATTTCTGTAGCATTTCAGAGGAGTGAACCAAAGCACTGCAGAGGGAAAGGAGTACTTTGGGAGGCAGTGTGCATATGGAGCGCCGCACATGTTCTTTATATCTTTTCCTATTTCGGGGGAGTATATATGGGAGTGGAGGATGTAGCTAAATTCAAAAGATTCAGAAAAACTCAGATACCACATTTCCTGCTTAAATAATGGAGAACAAGTGGAGGTTCATCCCTAGATACAGCTCTCATGGTCCTAAAGTGCTCAGGGGATATCAGTGGGAAAGATCCAACCTCACTACTCCTCAAATGGTACGGGTAGCAGCTGTCTTAGAACATGGCGAAGATGCAGCAACATTCATGGAATTCCTGCAGTAGATGGTTCATATATCTGTGTATTTTTTAAAGAAATGAATATTTTGAGTGCATGGGGGAAGGAGACATAGTTAGTCTTGCATTATTTACTATGCAGGTCTGGATCAAAAGCTGGGTTGTAAAGTCTGTCTAATTCTTTGCTCCCCTGCCAAATACATTCAGCTATGAACAGTGTTGAAACAGGCATTTGTACACTTGTGATTTCCTCCACAGCAATAAATCCTCTTTTATATTCTCCAGATGTATAATCTCTGCAATCCCTTTGCTGGGCTTTCTAGCCGGCATTCCTGGAACTTCACAGAAAGAAAATGGAAAGTCCATTATTAGTATTTTACCAATATTTCTGGCTTTAAAAAACCCCACAAAAAACAAAACCCAGAATCACTTTCCCAATAAATTCTCTTCACTAGACAGCTTTGAAAAAATAATAACCATAATTCATTTATTTTAACATCCTTTTCAGTTCACATGTTTAGTATGAGCTCTATATGCAGCTGGCCAAGTTGACTTATTATTTTATAATATACCCTTTATTGTATACTTAATACTTTAATAGGTTTCCAGATTGCTGGTTCTCAAACTGTGTAGTGGTTCTCTCTAAAGGGGCAGGAAGAGTCCTAGGTCTGTTTTCAGAGGTGTCATTCAACAAGTTAGGGGAAGGAATGCCATTACTGGCATACCCAGTAAAACTGGAAGGTAGCCTACTCTGCCAGTGAATAGCTCGTTTACTTAATGCAGTTACAAAGAGCAACAAGCCAACCAACAAGTCAATCTCTTTGCTTTATTTAAGGAGACTGAGTCTTCAGACAGATAGTCTGATCCACTGTTTGTCTCTGAATTAAACTTTTAATGGAACATGGAGATCAATGGATCCTACCTTAGAATGGATACTCCTTTGTTTCGGGGATGGCTGACATGGCTGTGATCCTCTAGCTGTTGTGGGATTGCCATTCCCATCAACCCTAATCAGTACAGTGGCAAAAGATGGTGAGAGTTGCAATCCAACAGTATTTGGAAGGCCACATGCTCATCCTTCCTACTCTGTCTTAATATATCCTCTGAAAGGTTGTCCAATTCAAGTCGACTTCAAAGTTCAAGAGCTGTAAGATGCAGAACTAAGCCCTTGAAGTACTCTATTCGCTCACTATCACCACTTTTGTAGATATGGCTGCTCCCAGGCTATGGAACTCCTTTCCACAGGAGGTCTGGTTGGCCTTCTCCTTGTTCTCTTTTGAAATCTCTCTATTTAGGCCTTTGAATTTTAATTATGGAGCTGTACTGTATGGGTAAAGTGGCGTGATACACACACACACGCACACATACACACACACATATTGAAATTATGTAAATATGTTTTAAGTATTTTTAATTTTTAGCCATCTTTAATCATCTTTTTAATAATATTGATATTTAATTTCTTATTAACTTGGGTAAATTAATGTTTGAGCTGTACCTTTTTAAAATTATTGGAAGCCACTTTGAATCTCATTTTGAGAGAAAGGCAAGATATAAATTCAATAAATAAATTAATAGCCCTTCAACAGTTAGTACTCCAGAGGAGAATGTCTGTAATTCCACCCTACAACAAGATGTATTCCATTCAAGCGCAAATGTTTATTTCCAGCAGCAGTGGAGTGAACAATCCATTTAGTTGCCCGTTTGCAATTTGAAGAGGTGATTTTTTTTTTTTTACAAAAAACATATCTCGATGAAAAACTATTGTTTATTGGAGAAAAACAGTGCAAAAAATTAGATTGTGCAACATGCATGAGAAACCCTGTGCAAACATGTGTCTATACTAAAAAAGAGTATTCTTCTGTGTACTTTCAGTACCCTACTGCAAATTTGTTATTCATAGTACCAGGCAAGCTAAGTGTTTAAATGAAAATTATGAAGACCAGCAGACAGAATTTATTAGATCCTAGAGACTTTTTTTTTCAAGCTGCACAAAGCACTGAAAAACCTTTTGGCAGGTGGGTGAGAACCCCTTGCATTCTCAACCTTATGCCTCTAACAAGGCTTTTCAAGGACTCATGGCATTTTTTTTCGTTCTTTCTCACAGCACTGAAAAGCTAATATTCAACAGAGCTATTATTCCCCCAAGTATTCTTTCCATCCCTAGCGTTGTGCTTTGATTTAAATTACAGTAAATTTAAACATATATTTCTACCTGTACATTTGTTTCTATGAATTAATTATGAACAATTTTGTATGCCAGTCTGTTCCCTCTTGTTACCTCCTTTTTGGGAGATATATTACAGTAGTATCTGTTGGGGTTTGGTTCCAAGACTCCCTGTGGATACCAAAATCTGTGAGTGCTCAAGTTCCATTATATAAAAAGGCATTATTATTATCATTTCATATCTGGCTCTCCCTATGGATCGAGGTGGGGAATAACAGCAAATCCAAAATTAAGAATGTCAATTAAAACATATTAATTAAAACATGCAACAGTTTTAAAAGACAATAAATGGTGTCTCTTCTATAACATGACAAAATCAGGGTTTGCTTTTGGGAATATGTATATTGAAGCTATAGATGGTTGAATCCATGGATTAAAAAAATCCTTGGATACGGATGGCTGACTGTACTTCTTTTCAGTTTGTGTCTACAAGGCTGGTTTATACAGGCCCCTGACAAGAATGAATATAAGGAGTTAAATCCCTTGGGGAAGTTGGAACAGGTTTGTTTAGGCAAAGCCTCCTTTGAGTATATCTGATTCAGGCAATAACAAAGTTTTCCCAATTCCAAAAACTTCTCAGCCCCAAAAGAAGTCTCTACAGAGTCTAACAAACTCTGGTGGAAGGGTTTCATAATTTTCATTTCTTTTAGACACTTTGCTTGGCTAGGTACAGCCTCAAATCTTGTACTAGTCATTCCACAAATCTTAGCTGTCATTCTAACTTCTGAATTGTAATGGTGTCCTCTTATTAAAACAAAATTAAATTGTTAGTGAAATAATTTCTCTGCCACCCATAAGTAAGAATCAGAGCTTGGAAGATTGCTTTCTAAAAGTAATTTGTTAGATATATAGCTTCAATAGCCTTTCAAATAATAATTGTTAGAATTAAATTTTAAAGTAACTCTTCACTTTTCTCTCTCAAATGCAACTTAAGTGACTAAATTCCATTTTGTATTTATATGCCTTCAAATCACCTGTCAGTTTATGGCAACCCTATGAATTTTATAGGGTTTTCCTGGGGGGGGGGGGATACTCAAAGATGATTTCGCCAGTTTCTTCCTCTGAAATAGAGCCTACTACACCCAATATCCAAGTAATAACCAGGTTTGACTATGCTTAGCTGCAAGATCAGACAAGATCTGATGTCCTTCCCAGTTGTATATTTAAAAGTACATATGCAACACCTAGGGATCAAGAATTACTCACTGATTTTTGGTAGCAGATAGTAATGCAATCTTAAGGCTATAGCTATCAATGGCTACTAGTTAAGCTAAAAGAAAACAAGAAATCTATCCCATCCTAGTATGACAATCTAACCGCTAAACCAAGGGTTGGAAGATTCTGAAGGTTGTGATATTCACTCCCCGCAAGGATGCTGAAAGTTTCTGACTACTGTTTATTTTTGTTCTAGAACCCCTTTTAGGCTGCATCTGCACTGCAGAAATAATCCAGTTTAAAACCACTTTAACGGTCATGGCACAATGCTATCGAATTCTGGGATTTGTAGTTTGTTGTGACACCAGAGCTCTTTGATAGAGAAAGCTAAATGTCTCACAAAACTACAGTTTCCAGAATTCTCTAGCATCAAGCCAGGGCAATTAAAGTGGTGTCAAACTGGATTATTTCTGCAGTGTGCAAGCCTACTTTGGAGTCCAGTCATGCCCACTCAAAACCTCAAGATAGTATGATTGATTATTTATCCTCGCAAGATCCATTTTAGGCCTACAGGGAGGTCTGTTTTCAAACTTCCAGTCACTTCTGGGGTTTTTTTTGGGGGGGGGGGGACAGGCACCCTCACCATCTAAAATAAGCCTCAAACAAAATTGGCTTCAACTGACCAATCACATCCCCTAAAGATCTCTGGGGGTCAACTGTCAAGTTTAGGCTCAGTTTAGTCAGAATCCATATGCATGGTTGTGTCATGTTGGCATGATGATACGATGATCTTAGGGGATGAAGATATGAGGGCATGGTGATATGGTAATTTAACACCATATAGGATGTTGGCTATTGAGAAGGGGATGTTTTATCCAAGCCTAGGAAACAAACAGGAAAGGCAGATGGCCAGAGAAGGAAAGGAGTTGTAGTTTTCTGACCCTAATCATCCTGCCATGGATCTGAACTGTGAAACAGGGATAACCTTCTTCATGAAGGGAGATGAAATGATAACACATGAAGGGAAGGAGCGAAACATGAAGGGCCCTTTGATCTGGATCAAAGAGGAGTGATCGGGATTGAAAAGGGGGGCTGGAGATTGGAAATGTATTTGAGATGGTCCGAGGGGGAGGGGGGTTCAATTTTGACACTGAACCTAGGATGGGGAACTTTCTGTCTTGATATCCAGAATAAATCTCTAGTTTCTGCTATGATACAATGCTATCTTGGTTATTGAGAACTGGATCCCCCAATCCTGACATTTCTGCCCAACATTTTCAAGGAAAGGTATGGACACCCCCACCATAAACCCCATCTTGGGAATTGCATATGGCCTTCAGATTGCCCTTTGTGTAGGCCTGTACAGTGTGGCACAGTGGTTTGAGTTTTGAACTATGACCATGGGTTTGATTCCCTGCTCAGCCATGAAACTCACTGGGTGACTTAGGGCAAGTCACATCCTCTCTCCCTCAGGGGAAGGCAATGGCAAATCCCCTCTGAACAAATCTTCCCAAGAAAACTCCAGGATAGGTTTGCCTTAGGGTTGCCGTAAGTCAGAAAGGACTTGAAAGCACACAACAACAACCCTGTACTAGCAGCTCAATTTTGCATGGTTTGCAATAGGCCCATGTGTAAATTCTATCAAGTTGAACTGTGCTATCTTGCACACACTCTCTCTCTCTCATTTCTCTCCCCCTCCCCAACTGCCACAATGTAGTAAATAAATTGCACAGCACAGAACATTCACCTACTGCTAACATATTTCAGCAAGGGGAAATGACTTTTAGACATATTTTGTTAGCTTTTTTCCCAAAGATCAAAAAAAAAAGGGGGGGGGACTTTAAATCAAAGTGTTTCAGAGTGGAAGCAATTTACGATACTGTTGAGAAATCTTGACATTTTCAACATTTGTCAAAACAGCAAGGTGCCTGATGTGTCCTTTCCTTCAGAGCAATTCCTCAGAATAGGCTCCTTTGTTCTCAGAAAGAAGTGAATGGAACACTGATTGACAACCAGCCTGCAAACTGGCACCTTTTCTATTGAGATTTCTGTATGCTTGTCTTCTGCTTACTTCCATACCAATGTGAAATGTGTTCACCTGTATGATGGGTGATGTCTGGAATCATTAAAAAAAAAAAAAAGACCATCCTCAGTGAAAAGAAAGTTCAATTGAATGAACAACATTTTTCAGAGAAAGGAAGAAGGGGCCTACTGCCTATTGCTACAAAACAATAAGAAAGAACGGCAAAGGTATGTGGGAGGAACAGTGAAATGAAGCTGAAGAGAGTTGATGGAAGGGTAAAAAAGTAACAGAGCAAACAATACATCGAAGAAACACACCAGGGAAACTTAACTCTCTCATTATCTCCAATGTCTTCTAAAAGGCCATTGTTATTTGTGTGAGTGTAGTTGTGTATGTCTCCATTTCCAGCAAAATGGAGCACCTGAATATTCCTTAACGCTTTGCTTACAATCCTTGCATTGCTCATCGGCGTTACAGTGACTGTTGTCAAAGTTTTGCTAGTACAAATAATAAGTTCTCTGAGATAAAGAAATGTATGGGTTAGTTACTATTTGAAGAGATTATCTCTGTGTGAAAGAGAGAAAGAGACAGAGACAGAAGAGACAAGGAGGATGAGAGAGAATCTGTATCTTTCTGCCCCAAAATACTGAATTCTGCCATTGGCTCTAAAATCCAGGAAGGCCAACACTAATTCATAACCATCATAATCTCGCCACTGAGGCTACACTGGTGTATACAAAGTCTACCTAAAACCTGTTACAAAATCAAATATACTAGTTATAGGACATTAAAGTGATGCATAATAGCTGCCAGAAATGCTGCATCTCAATTAAAACTGAAATAAATGCGTAATTTTGTAATCAGAACAACAGTGAGCAGTTTACAGCTACTGAAACAGCATCTTATATTGCCTGAGAACAAATGTTTATTACTCCCAATTGTTTTTATATCTGCTGTTTATATCTACTTTTATATCAGTGTGGTAAATGTTTCTGCTGAAGATATAGTAGACATTAAAACCATAGCCGAACAGCTGTTTATTTTCTTGATGCTTAAAGAGAATCTAAAGTGTCAAAAGGTGAAAGACGACAAATATGAGTAATGCACAAAAATGGATATATAAAAGGAGGTGGGAGTTCTCCTCTTGAATTCCTGCATAAGTGACAAAGATAAATTTCAATTGGCCACCAGTTTGTAACTTTTCACCTTAAATTTCCAAAAGTCTTTGGGATAAATATTATGCCTAATATTAATGGATTCTGCAGGTTGGAAAATATGAGGATCCCCTACAATAAGCCCCAAACTTTTGAAAGCTCACCGACTAATATAGACTTGCTGTCCTGGTCATGAGAACTGACCTTAATTCTCTTCACGTTACTCTTTGACTTCCACCCACTGTTTCACGGGTTGAAAACTTACATAGGAGGTATTAGTAGCAGGCACTACCAGTCTCTAGTTGAATTTCTTTGACGTTGTCCCACTACTGAGGCCAATAGTAACTGTTCTCCAGAAACAGACAAAACCTGGGAACAGAGCAAAAAATAGACTTCAGATCTCAGACATTCTTCCTAGGCTGTTCTTCCTGTAGACTACTGACCCCATGGTTATTGCAAAGGGTTTGATGGAGTTGTCCAACTCCCCTGCTGATGCATGTGCTTTTTTAAGTCTGAGTCTCTGTGGTGAAAGAGGCAGTATGATGTAGTGTCTAGAGTGTTGGACCGAGATGTCAAACGTACAAGTCCATGATATTCACTAAGGTGACTCTAGGACAGTCACTCACTAATTCTTAGTCTAGTCTAGCTCATAGGGGCATTCTGAAGATAAAGCAGAGGGTGAGGAGATCAACCTTGCGTTGCAAATATAAAATGTGTCTGTGTTTGACTCACTGGAGAAAAAGCGAATTTTACGTAAATGTAACCAAAAAGCGGTTGCCCGACTCGGCGGGCTGACCGCTTTGCCGCTAGACGCAGCGAACGGCTACAAGCCCCAGAGTGCTTTGGGGCTTGCCCCAGCTCCCTATTGGTGCGCGGGGTGAAGGGGAGGCCCTTCCGCCCCGCAACGCTCTGGGAGCTGGGCTCGGTGACCGGGAGTTCCGGTCCTCCAGGGCAGATGATTGGTTCTGCGGGCCTGGAGGAGGAGTCTCCTGGTCAGGTGGTACTGAGGGCGGGGCTTAGGCCTATATAGGCCGTGCTGCCAGCCCTGGCCCTCAGTTGGCGCTTGGCTCCGGATGGTTAGGAGCCAAGCAGGAAGGGAGGAGGAGCTGAGCCTTCTCCCACCCACCCACCGCTTGGGTTTGGGTTTTTTGTCACAACTTTGGGGCGGCAGCATAGGCCAGGATCTGCACGGTGTGGTACCAGGGCTACGGAGCTCTGGTTTGGGAGTCAGTTGGGACCCGGGGGCGAATAGGGCAGGCGTATGGCCATTGCGGGGGCCATAACGCAAGAGCGCCTCCCGGTGACTAGGGGCTTAGCGAATATGTGAACGCATGGCAGAGATGCGGTCATACGGTGTGCCTTAGCCCCTAGGTCATCCCAATACCTGGTGGGTGCCAGGTTGTGGTTAATCAGACAAACGTGGGGTTGTTTGATTTCGCAGATCCTGACCTCATGCTTTGTGCCAACCCTACCAATGGTTTGCTTAATAAAGTTGTGGCCTTTCCTCCAGCACAGTCTCCTGTGGTTATTCGGCAGCAGCATCTGAGGCAACAAACAATAAAATCAGATAATTCTGCACTAATAACTGCTTATGACCTATAGGCTGAAAATAAACAGTAGGGCATGTTTAGTGTCACTTAAAACAGAAGCTGCTTCAGAAACACAATTAATTTCCTTAATCATAACTGCTGCCTGTTCATTGGCCTGTGTTCACTCCAGTGGTGTGTTTGAAACTTGTGAACTTTTATAAAGCTGTCTGGTTTGAATTCTGCTTGGAAAAACTCCTCCACACTTCAGTAGGTGCCTACCAGCTTCCAGTGCTGAAGTAGTCGCATGCAAAATGATCTCAGCGCAGTATGAAAACACTTCTAAATCAACTGATGGCAGATAATAGAAGATGTAGTTGGCATGGTATGCTAAATTAGGATGCTCCGTTAAGAAAGAGGGAGCGGGGGGGAAACCAGTCATCCAACTATTTAAACCATTCCTCTGCACAACTGCATGTGTGTGTCTGCCTGCCTGCTTGCTTGCTAACCTTGTTAATTAGGGCTTCCAGAGACAATATACTGAAGCACCCATTTTCACATAAAATGCCTATGGCAGTGATCAGTGGGAGCAGTCTAAAAGATATATGTACCTATTCTAAGAGATTCCACACAATGAATGGAGAAGCAGAAGCATACTCTTTCCTCATCTTCAACAGCACACACATTCCCAGCCCTAAGCCTTCCAACTCCATGTACTGAATATAGATTTTAGAGGAGGGAAGGAGGTACAGCTCGAGATACTGTCTTGCCAAAGGCAAGGAGATTCTTTTCTGTGATTGTATTGGAAACAATACAAAACACCCATTGTGGTTGAAATAGCCATATGATTTATTATACATCCAGTAAGTTATACAAAAGAATATGCTTAAATCATACCTCCATTCATCTGCTGGGAGCCCCAGGGTAATAGCAGCAGAGTGGACCCCTTCTGTAGCCATCAAGAAGCACGGAACCTCAGGTCATAAGGTCTGTGGTTAGGCATTTTATAGATTTCTCCAAGACTGTGTCACTCCTATATCATACCCCTCCCAGATCATCAATCAGGTGATTGTTTTTACATGTGTTAGCCATGGGCCTGAACCACTTCAAAGTCTGCTATCTTTAGATTCCTTCTTATGCTGTTCCAGTTGCTGTTGTGTCTCTTATTAGTCTAAGGTCCAGAACACACTGCAGAGATAATCCAGTTTAAGACCGCTTTAGCTGCCCTGGCTCAACGCTAGTTTATTCTGAGAATTGTAGTTTTGTGAGACATTTAGCCTTCTCTGTCAGAGAGCTCTGAGGCCAAAATAAACCACAGTTCCCAGGATTCCCTAGCACTGAGTCCGGGCAGTTAAAGTGGTCTCAAACTGGATTAATTCTGCAGTGCATTTTGAACTGGTTAGTTGCTATCTCTTTCCTCCCTGTGCTTTCCCAGCCACATGTTATGCCTCTTAGGGGCCTTTCAGAGTACCTTTTACCCCGGTTCAGAAACCGGATTAAAAGCGGGAAGTTCATACTGGCCCCGATTCTTTTACACCCGAATTCAAGGCTTGCACACCCATTCAGGGGCAAGAGGATGCAGAGATGGCATTCTGGTGAGATATTATTATTGTTGTTTTTGTTGTTTTTGTTGTTGTTGTTGTTGTTGTTGTGATGGGAAGAGAATGGCATGGGGGAGAGGCAAGGGCTTCAGAGGTAGGACTGGGCTGGAAGTGAAGGGGAAGCTAGAGGCTGGAAGGCTGTGGAAACGCATGACTTTGAGGGAGGCAGGAGGCTGGCATCCGAGGGGGAGGCAAGAGCTTCAGCACTGGGCTGGAAGTGAAGAGGTGGCAAGATGTTCCAAAGAGGAGGAAATGCTGGGCTGGAAGGGAAGGAGAAGATAGAGGCTGGCATTCAGAGGGAAGGCTGTGGAAACCCATGATTTTGGGGGAGTCACACTCTCTCATCCTCAGGGGAAAGGCAATGGCAAATCTCCTTGGAACCAATCTTGCCAAGAAAACCCCAGGATGGGGTCGTTTTAGGGTAATACACACAACACACACCTGGAGGTTTTTAAATTTGACAAGTTGACAGAATATGCGCACACTGCCGCCAGTTTTTTTTTAAAGGAGGAGGGAAAGCATCCATTCCATTGAGCAATGGCTGTAGGATATATCACCTTTGATGAAAGCGGAAGTGACAGCAAAGGAGGCTCAATTTTAAAGCGGTAATGCAAATGTGAACTTCAGAGGGACAAATTGCCCTGATCAAGGTAAAGGGTAGTGGGCACTTCTTTCTGAGTGGATTCAATGTGGGGGGACCCGGATCTGCCCAGTTCCATCCAGAGCAAATGGACGTATGGCAATGGGGCCTGGGTCTAGGTCACCAGCTGTCCCTTATAAGTGTTTAGATTTTCTCCTGTGCTTTCCCAACTACATGTTATCTTTTTACAGACATTTAGGTTGGCAGATTTAACAAAGACATGATTTACAGAATCAAAGCAAGGTTTCACCCCAAAATTGAAGAAGGCCTATTCTGGTGGCATAGAGGAGAACCATGACATCCCACTATACCACCTCAATATAACAACATGCCTTCTGAGGGTTGGCTATAAAGATATATACATTTTTCAGGTGTGTGTGTAAAAAATAAATATGAGAAATTGTGGCATTATGGGAAACACAAATATTCCTCTGTGGGCCAAAACACACTGCAGATATAATCTAGTTTGAGATTGCTTTAACTGCCCTGGGAACTGTAGTTTTGTGAGACATTTAGCTCTCTCTGGCAGAGAGCTCTGGTGCCACAATAAACTACACTCCCTAGCACTGAGCCAGGGCAGTTAAAGTGGTGTCAAACTGGCTTATTTCTGCAGTGCAGATGCAGCCAGAGAACATTTAAACATAGGGAGAGAAATATTTTTGGAGGAACATAAACACAGGAAGACAATTGTGCAAGATGCTCACTGCTCTGTTATTCTTCCCAACTGCATTTAATAACTGTAGAGAACTAAAATTTTCAGCCCCTAGTTGCAAAGTTTGTATTTTAGAGGGAGGCACATCTACTTCTCCCTGAAGTGAAAAACAAGGATTTCTCTGTTAGATAGCAAGAGTGACTAAATCTGGCCTTACAGAATGACAGGCAACTGTTCCTGAATTTTTCCTTCATTTCAGGACAACAAAAGAAACAATTCTATTTAAGACACCGGACGTTTTGCGAAACACAACAAAACAAAGAAACACAGCAGAATACATAGTTTTGCAATGATCCTGTGATCATTCATAACAGGAATTATGAAGAAGATAGGATATTAAGTATTATAAAACATTTGGGCTAGAGGGAGGAAAATTAAGTGCTATAAAACATTTAGGCTAGAGGAAAAGGAAAAGAGACAACACATAAATTAACCAGCCTTGTTGTTTTGATGTTTCTTCCCATGTCATAATGCTCTGCTTGACATTATGCTATATTGACCTTTATGTTTACATACGGCAGAGAACAGTTATGCAACAAAGAATGGCTAAATTAAATAAAACAGAAACTTGAAAGAGTAAATTCCACACCCAGAAGATGAGCAACATTAACATGTAGACACACACACACACACACACTGAACAAGTCACAGCAGAATGTATAACAAGCCGCAGTGTACTGCTTTGTAGGAGCAATAATGATGCTCATTTCTGAAATATTTCCAAACTTCTACCAGCTATACACTACAGAGTTTATATTGGGGTGGATGACTTTCAGGCCCTCCAGATGAAGCTGGCCTGTGACTCCCATCTTCCTTGCGGTATTCAGGATGGACCTGATAGGAACTGTAGTCCAGCATCATCTGGAGGTTGTCCAACCCTTTGGAGTATCACACTATGCAGGCATTCAGGCTGCTCATGGGAGCAAGTGGAAGGAGTAGCCTTCAGCAAGATCATCATCCCCAAACTTCCTGTACTGATCTGGAAAGTCTGCAAGCGAATTCTACGTGCATTGGTTTGAATGTGACTGGAAATTCCCATGCAACTATAAATTCTAATAAAAACAGGGTCTTGGTTGCTAAGAGGCTGTGGGGTTGTATCATACTACACAATTATGGCGCTATGATTCTACTTTAACTACCATGCCTCTGACCCATGGAATACTTGGAGTGCAGGTAGAGGACTTTCGAATTCTCTGCCAGGAAGCTCCTTTAGAGTTTCTGATTAAGGTACAAGCTCTAGAATTCTATAGGATGCAGTTACAGTTATTATTTGCCCCCAACTTATTGAACTTCAGGAACGAATCCTGCAATCCATTTTGGACAGCAGAGTCTTTGTTCTTCTGCCAAATTTACTAGACTCCAATGGGTTGCCAGGGGTTCTGATCATTTCCATGGCTCTGTCAATAGAAGATACTGTTTATAAACTATTGGTTCTCACTCTTAAGGAAGAAGCCCCATTGAAAAGACAGTGCTATGATAAAAGTGATAGTAGATAGACTAGATTACCTGTTCCATTACTGTCTATGTGAAACAAGGAAAATATAAAGAAATAAAACAACAAAATAATCTTTGCTTCAGGATGTGTTGGGTGGTTATGATCAATGTGTATCTTATATGGGTGTCTTGTTATTTTATTGTTCTTTTATATCACAATATATTGAGTTGGAGCTTTGGGGAGAAATCAGGGTATAAATAAATGCAACATCACTATGACTTTTTTTGCCTTGACATATGAAAATGCAAAGCAGGAAAACAAGGGAGAAAAAGGCAACGTTGTTTCCAGGTCAGGATCCAGTTTATAGGCTTTCACTTGGCTTTTCTCAATCTAGGAAAATCTGTTTTCTTCTCAGGTATTTCCACTGGCTTATCCCTTGCGCTTTTTGTCTGCTTTAGCAGATTTTCTGATGCATTAATGACTTGGTACTGAGTAGACACCTTTTTCATAATTATCATCATTTCTGGTAAACAAAGGCGGCACGTGACTGCTTTTCTTTATCTAGTTGTTGGCAGCCCTGAGGCTGAGTCAGAAAGAGGAGCCGCTTTTTGTGAATGCTTTTACAATTCAGAAAAGGTCACTTCTTTTAATGTTTGTGTTGAGTTGTGTGTAGCAGGAAGAGGAGTGGAAGGTCAGGAAGCCAATGAAGCATCAGGGGGGCTGGGGATCCTGTTGTTGGTGTCACTCCTTTCAGGAACAGCTGCTGTCATCCTTGACTTTGTCCACCAATCTTATTGTCTATATAATTTTGTAAAATTTATAACATCTAGTACATTATCCCCCATTGCCTATGAAGGCAAAGAAGCTCCAAAAAGGCATGTTCAATAATGCGCATACAATCCTCACAGATGCTCTGGTTAAAACCACGGATCCTTTCCAGCAGAGCTGGTGGAGTTTTCTGCAAAAAGCCTGAATTCCTCTGACTCACATGTGGCTGGATCACAGTCTATTTCATTTGAATGAAGAGTATTTAAATCAGGTAAAGCCCTAAAAAATTGCATAAGGAAATGTTGTATACCTCCTTACCCAATGTTGAAAAAAGTACTCATACTAATGTAACCCCTCATTCAAAGATGGTTAATGGTCTAATTATATGAGGGAAGAATTGTGTGGGACAGTAGATCAAACTAGTCCATTCAGTTTGATGGAGACTTGTCAGGGTTTCAGCAGCAGTTCAGACTTCCTTTTAAAGATAGCTGCTGGTGGTGGTAGTGGTATTCCTCTCCTCTTCCCTTCTGCACTGTGAGGACGGAGGCCAACTCTTCCAGAAGGTTTATTTGTTTCATTTCTCAGATTTGAGAGGTGCCTAGATTAGCAGAACATGTTACAGTCAACCAATGTATCAAGGGCAGGTTACAAACGGCCCTCAAGGGGCCATTTTTCCGCCGCCGCCATTCACTGTGTAGGGAAGCCCCAGCGGCCAGACTGCGAGGCTTCCCCGTGCAGCAAAAAATGGCGCTCCTTTTCAAAATGCGGAAGTGATGCCGCGAGGGGTGGAGCGCTCCCTCACAGCGTCACTTCCGCCATGACATGTCTGGAGGCACAGCGTCCAAGACGTCAAAATGGTGGTGCCCATGTGGATGGGCGCCGCCATTTATGACGCGCTCCACGCATACTGGGAGGAAGGGCTCTGAGGAAGATAAGAACCTTCCTAACCCTAATACGGCCCTTCCTAACCCTAGTAAGCGCAGAGCGCGTACTTTATGGCGGTTTGTAACCCGCCAAGAGGTTCTTTATCCATGGATTCAACTATCTATGGCTTGAAAATATATATATATTATATATATATATATCAAAAAACAAACCTTGATTTTGGTATTTTGCATAAAAGACACTATTTCACAACACCATTGCACATTATGAGTCTTGAGCATCCACAGATTTTGGTATCCATGGGGAATCCTGGAATAGCAAGAGCCCCCTTTACCTCCTCGTGTGCCTTTTCATCACTTCCAAACTGGCATGTAGCCAGCTGTTTGTCCATTTATGGCATAGTTTTTGACCCTACCAGCAGTTTGCATCTTACACAAGCCCCTCCCAACAAGGAAGATGATTCCATATTCTGAAGCTCCATCCTTCTTCATTGCCCAGCTCCTCTTATTCCACTCAGTGGCATCCAAAACTGTAGATTGATACTGGCAACGATCCAAAGTTTGGTGTAATTTAGATCATTGTGCTGCTGAGTTTACTTTTAGGGCTACCTTAAAATCATACAAAGTTCCAGGAATTAAACTTGAAAGTTGATGAGCCCTTCTTAACCGAAGGCACAAATCAGCAGTGTGAATGAAAGCTACATTAGACAGTGCCTTCTAAAAGTGGAACTCAATATTCAATGATCACGATGGAATTATAGCTCAATGGCAGTCTCCCGTGATAAAATTGCCATCAGACTTTGCTTGAAGCAAGCATTTGAGATGAGTCTTGCCACTCCTGCTGTGGCAAAACCAGGAAGCCAGACTAGTATATCTATAATGGTTTATTTCCCACTGAAAGCATTGGTCAAGACCTGGTTTTCAAATTGTACGGCAAGATGGGCAAAAATGCCATGTCAGAGGATGGCCCAGCCACCACTCAGGAATGAAAAAAATGCTGCATTAGTTTAGCTCAGCTTTGTAGGCTGAACTAAGTCCTCCATATAACAAATGCTTGAAAAGCAAAAAATGGCAAGAGGGGATTACAAGTCATGTCTAATCTTATTCTTTGCATCTGTATGCATACCAGGGTAAAAATATGTGGGACATGTGCTGAGACTATTAATCAAATTCTTTATTAAGCTTTAGAAACAGTATGATTCCATGAATAATGCATAATGCATTTTTTGTTCACAGCATGCTGTTCACTTTATTTTTTTTTTAAATGAAGTTTCTATGATTAAATGTCTCTACTCCTACCCACATTTCCTACTGAATTGGGGGGCAAGGAAAGATGGAGATGGCCTTCAGTAAATATTTAGTGAGTGGTTTGGAAGTAATCCTGAGAAGGAGTGTGCCATTGAACCTTATTGTTGTAACTGTGCTGGCCAAATGGCTGTAATAAATTTATTATTATTATTATTATTATTATTATTATTATTATTATTATTATTATTATTATT
>NC_056522.1:148425003-148494195 GCF_019175285.1 Sceloporus undulatus | reverse complement strand
TCCTATCAAGTCGACCTAACTGTGACTTTTTTGTAGTTGATTATAAACTGCTTTTTCCTGTTTAAGATCCTTCAGGTGCTGAAATCTGAGTTGTTTGTAGATAAGTGCAATCTAATAAAATTCACCTAGATCATTATTTCTAAACATCGAATGTGCGTATGCATCAGTGAGAACATGACAACAACTTACATCTGGAAAAATGGCTACTCAAATGTCAACAAAGCATGACTGAAAATAACCTCACACAATGGATATTAGTAGGTGTGACCTGTAATAACTTTTATCAGTTGTAACCAAAATAAAAAGACGTCCAGTAAATTTGATTGAGAATACCGCATAGCATGTACTGTAATGGTTGATGTAATCCAGATGGCCAGCAGGCAACAATTCTAACTGTACCACAGGTGAGGCTGTAGTTAAGGGCCTTCATTTTGATTGGATATCATAAATGTGGAAAACATTAGCTCTTTTGTTTTGATTTATTTTGATTGGATAACTGACATGTTGATGAAGCTAAGGAGAGACTAATAATAATAATAATAATAATAATAATAATAATAATAATAATAAGTTTATTTATATTTCCTGCCTTTCCCAAGGATTGAGGTGGGATTACATCAGTAAAAATGATACAATGATACAAAATACAATCAATAAAACACTAGTACAGAATTAACAGACATTCCTATTAGTTCTCTAAAATAACAATTCATCAATTCATCAATAGTCAACAATCATAGTCAAGAGTGGAGCAATCGTCATAACCTTTTATATGGAGTACGGTGGATAAGCCCGCTGGAAGAGATCCATTTTGGGTTCCTTTTTAAAGGGCTCTAAGGCCTCTGATAGATTGACTGATAGATTTTGGGCAGATTGACTACCCAAAATGCTGAAAAAACAAACATCTAGGCTATGGCTATAGGGCCAAATTGAGGGCCCTTTTTATGCCACTGTCCAGGCAGCTTTGGGGCATGGTGTTTCGATGCTGTATGCTCAGAAGCCGCCCTGGTCATTTACACATGGGCAGCTTCATGACGCTCCAGCATGCAGTGCTTACACACTGCATGCCACTAGAACATCATGAAGCTGGTGTTTTGGGCTTTGGCGAGGGTAGAAAAGCCAGCTTTTTGCCAGCTGAAAAAGGAGTGGATTTTTGCTGTTCCTTTTTCAGCTGGCTTCAAGGCAGATTGGGGCTGCGGCATGTGTTTGCTGTACAATTGGAGGCAATGTTTCAAAAAGGTATGCATCTATTATATGTACATTGTATGTACACCAGACAACTTTAACTATTATCTGTTCCTATTATTTTGCCTCTCAGCAGAATTCTACCTTTTTGCTGCAATCAGAATAAAACAATTTTGGAAGGGAACAGCATTTTGTGTTTTTATGTCTAGGCTCCATAATTAGAACGAATCACCATGTGGAAACTTGATTTAAAAAGGAGAAAGAAAAAAAGAGTAAAGTAAAGTAATATTTGCAGAGAGTCCCAAAGCAAAGTAAAGCCTGTTTGCTGATCATAAATAATGAAAAATAGACAGTTTGGAGGCATCTCTACATCAGATTTCCTTTGCAGGAGACAGTGTTCCTAACTAAATTATCCATTCTTTTCTAATAGCTTCTCCATCCCCATGGATGTTTGTCAGCTTTTAATGTATTACATTTTTTTAACCTTCTGTGAATTGTAGAAAACATATTAGGTGGCTGCTTTTTGGTTTTAGCTAAAGTTATTTTGCACAGGGACAAATTATAATATTGTTAACTGGGCAGACATTACTGAGCACCCTCGGGTACAGCAGTCTTGTAATAAAACTTTACTGTGTAAAGGGAAACAGCATAATCTCAGCATTAGTGAAGGAATGCATTAACCAAATCCCAAGTTAATAGTAGTCTGGGCTGAAAAATAACAGGAGGGAGTGCGCATAAGCAAGGTGGCTAAACATCCACATGGCTTTTGTCTCATCCTGAAGCACAGCTACATTTATTGGGAGACTAAAAATGTCACAGAGGCCTGAAGCTCAGAGATCTTTCATACTAAACAGTTATAGCAATACGATTCCACTTTAACCATCATGTCAACATCCTAGACTTTAGAAGGTAGATTTCTCACCAAAGAGCTCCTCTTGTGTCTCAACAGATTAGGCAGCCATGCTAGTTAAAGTGGAATCATACTGCTGCAGCTACATAGTGTGAAAGGGCCCATCTGTCCTAGAGCATGTGATTTAAATGCAGAAGATCCCAGGTTTTATTCATGATCTTTCCAGGCTGTAAAAAAGTTCAACCTGAAACTTATGGTTGCTGCTGTCAACCTGTGTCAACATTACTGGGCTAAATGGACTAATGGTCTGATTCACTGTGAGGCACTTTCTTATGCTCTTAAAAAGGAGCAATTTTGCAGTCTGGAAAAGTCAGTCATGAGCAGTAAGACATGTGGGAACTGCAAGTATCAAGAATATTTCCTATGCATCAGCAGCCATGTGCAAAATAGAATAGCAGCCAAAGATGATGAAAGATTGATAGGATTGGCTCTCCAGTGGTATATGGAACCAGAACCCATAGGATCAGAACATGGGACTCTGATTGGTAGGGATAAACACTTCATCTGCTACTACTCTCTGCCTCTGGCTTTGTCTGCATGGGCTGGGACACTCCAGAGCAGTCCAGAGTATCCTAGCTGCAGAGTTCCCAACCTCCCTCTGTTACCTGGCCCTCCATTCCCACATTGGGGCAGCTGTCTGTATGGGCATCCTACTTCACCAACTGGCATATCTGCCACCGCTGTAAGTCACCCACTTTTGAGGTCTGAACAAAGCACCCAGTGATGATCATATGGCTGGACCTCTCATTCTGATGTCAGAGAGATTGATGGCAGTGACTGGTGGTGCAGGAAAGGAGGGCTCCAGATCTTCCTTCAATATCAGGGATAAGAGGTAATTTTTTTAAAAAATCACATTAAGGGTACCCCAGTTCTGGTGCTGAACATGCCAAGCATTGTCCAGAATGTTAATACCAGAGTTAGCAGTTGCACCATGCATCCTCTGAACAGGATGCTGCCAGAACAATAGGAAACAGGCCTTTTGACCCCTGCAGACATGGCTTTCCCAGTTCTCACTGAGTATAGCTGTGATATAACAGCTAGTTAGTATTATTTTAGAGATATTATAATCATGTAATGTTGTTTTAGATTGTACGCTGCTTGGCAGGTTTTTATTCTTTTTTTCTTATTTTATTTGACCCTTGCTATGTAAAGTACTCTGCAAACTTTACAGTGCTCTATAAATAAATGTTAATATTAATATTAATAATAATAATAATAATAATAATAACAACAACAATAGAAAGGGGAGGAATTTCACCACCAGCAATATTCTGTTGGAATTTAAAATATTATCGGCTTACCTGGTCTGAATGGCCAATTAAGACCTGAGCTTGAACGCTACTTTAAAAAGTAATTCATTCTTATTACTTATTACCATTTTTGAAAAGTCTTCCCATTGTTAACAGTTGTTGCAAAAAGTAATTTGGTGTGGCACCAGTGGTGCTTGTTGCCTTGTTATGTTAATTTTTTTAAAAAAAAAATCATAAGAAAATGGCATAAAATCTGAAGAACTTTTATCAAAATATCTTTAAAACACTTCAAAATATTATTTTAAAGTAACTAGAAAATATTACTCATTACACCAATGAAGTAACCCTGTTCTTTCATATTACTATTGAAAGGCATTTTTCTTCTATCCTACTACCTGAAAGGAACTAATTGCTACTAACTGGCTAATTATAACTCACTAATTCCCAGTTCTAATTATGACCTATTGGCTTTATAAAAGACCTGTTCTTGATGAAGATGCAAACTACTGGAAATGGTTGGTTGATATGGATCAATACAGCGGCCCATATTTTTAGATTGTACTTAGGGATGAGCAGTAGCAATGAGCACTCACTCTTTCAGATTTATCACTACATCACTGAATGAGCTGAAAGCAGTACAGTGGGCCCTTGGTACAGTCAACCCCTCTTATACACAGATTTTTTATACATGGATTCAAGCATCCACGGTTTGAAAATGTTCCAAAAAAGTATAAATTTCCAACATCAAACCTTGATTTTCCATTTTTTATAAGGGATGCCATTTTGCCATGCCATTATATTTAATGGGACTTGAGCATCCACAGATTTTGTTATCCACGGGGGATCTTGGAACCAAACCTCAGCATATAACAACAGTCCACTGTATTCCCATTTGGTGTGGTTCCAGGACACCCCCTCCATGGATATCAAAATCGTGGATGCTCAAGTCCCATTAAACACAATGGCATAGTAAAATGGCAACCCTTAAATAAAAGGCAAAATCAAGGTCTGCTTTTTTGGAACACACACACACACACACACACACACACACACACACACACACACAATATTTTCAATCCATAGAGGCTGGAGTCCATGGATAATATATTTGTGGATATGGAGGGCCAACTGTAGGTAGTTCCCCTAGTTGCCCTATAAGTAGCTCAGGGCTTGCTTGCAAGTCAAATACACAAGGAAAAATCTTAAGATTTTCATTCTAGCAGTGACAAACCAAGACTGGAAGGTATGGGAGGGGGGGGGGGGGGGGGGGGGAGGAATAGAGAGCATCATAGTACACCATGCTGTAGTAGCACAAGCTGCCAAGAGACTTACTAGTTATCCTGAAAAATTCAAAATATTTCACATTCAACACTGCCAATTAATATGCTGTGCCAATTAAAAATAATACTAGGATGGATAAAATATTTCTTACTTTTTCTATGTCAGCATTATTTTACTTAAGCACCGTTCTTAAGCAGCAGCAGCAGCAGCACAAAGTGATCAAGTCCTTATTTAGCTCCTTGTGAAGTGTATACTCACATCTCTTAAAACCCTACAAATGTTCGGTTGAGATTTTTTTTTTTTTTAAAGGAAGTATACAAGAATAGCAGGGATAGGCAATTGGATTTTGCAGTCTGGGGTCAATTGTGATTTTAAAAAGTGAAATTCTTACTCATTTTTATAGGGGTGACAAATGGTCATTCTCCCACATTCAAGTTATGGTAAATTCTAATTAAATAGCCTTTTTATCTGTAGGGGGTGGATGGATCTATAAATTTCACAGTCTCCCAAATCTGGATTTGAACCCAGGATTCTTCTCATCCAGGCTTTTTTGACACCTAAAAAACATGGGCTAAAATGTGGGCTAAAATATTCCCTGTTGCAGTTATGAATTATACATTTGTGATTGGTGATCCCAACATAGGGAATATGTAGGGATCATAAATTTTCCCCCATTCTGATCTACCAGACAGTAGCCACTGCAAATGACAGGAGTCTGTTCTTCTGTCAATTGGGATGCAGTGGACTGATGTTTCTACTTCCCTCCTTTAAACAATATCCAGTGCTGTAAGCAATTATGATAGGCATCTTGCTTCTTACTGTCGCACTGGAGATCACTTGCAACAATTCAGCTCACATCTCAAAATAATATAGAACAATTGTATATTGTGCAATAATTGTATATTGTGCAACAGTCCAGATTGTAATAAATAGAGGGGAAGAAGTGTCAGAAGAAAATCCCAGAGCCCAAGAAAGACTCTAGACACTTTCCTTTTACATAGGATTTTATCATACAAGATGCAAACATCCTCCTTCCATCATTAAATCATCACTAAACTGTGTCAATCACACAATTGGGGGGGGGGGGGAGATTATCACACTCCTGGGCACTTATCCCATTCTTGTCCTATCTGTAAACAGTAATGGACCTGTGATTTGGTATTAAGAGAAACTTTTACGTGTAGCATTTAAAACTGGCTTCAAAGCACTGTATAGCCAGGCTCTAAGATCGCATCGACTATGGGATTTTAATGGCCACATGAAGCCTGAAGACAATAGAATATATACCTCATGAATAAACAGCATAATGTTATATCATTTATCACCATCTCCTTTAGCTCTGGGGTTTAAAACAGGTATAGGTATCTTGCATTCATTCTCTTTCAGAAAGGATATTTGCTAGAAATAGATAAACTAATGTAACAAAATTGGAGAGTGGCATGACCATCAACATGTGGAATAAGATAAAATCAAGATCAGTATGAAGGCTATTTACTTTAGAATATAAGAATACCAGATACCATGTGAAAATTTCCATGAGAGCAGCCATCTTAGTCCATTGCAGCAAAAACAAAGCATGTTTTGGCAAATGCTTCTGATGAAATGGACTCCCGTTGTTTAGCTTTAGGTCATGTTAATCCTGGTAGCAAGGTTAGTCCAGTTCAAAGGTCAATACCAGGAATGTAACAAGCCAACACACAGCAGAAAACTAACAGCAGGTTCAGTAGTCAAGGCAAGACCAAACAGCCACTTCTTAGAAGAGAGCAAGTCAGTCCAGACTGCAGTAGATACAGAGGCAAGGTCAGGTAGTACAAAGCAAAAACATGAGCAGAGCAGATAAAAAGAAAGCAGAGTTCCACCAAGAAAACAAGGAAAACAAAATACTAGCCAAGGTCAGGTACCAGATGAATAGTCACAGCATAAAACACAAGTTGCAAAGTCTAGCACTAAACTTTGGCCAGATCTGATAATTTTATCCGTCAGTTGCCTGACCCCACACAGCCATTAAGTGCAGGAACAACTTCATTCAGTCTCCTTTGGAAGAGAACCCATCAATTAGCACAGCCATTTTCTCCCAAGCATAATCCTACTGACCAGGAAGTCATGCATTGTAGCTATGTCCTGTTCCTGGTGGAGTCACACCTAATCCATACCTTCAAGCACTGCCATATCTGGGAACTAAGAGGAGGCCAAGCCTCTTCATCAGATTCAGAAGGTATGTTCCCAACACTTTGAAATGCAGACTCCTGTGCCCTCAGACAGTTAGGAGCCCTGGACTCTTTATTATCATAATACTTGGACATCCCATCCGCACTAGTCATCCTCAATCCCCTCCTCACTAGTCAGTTGACTATTAACACTGTCCCCCCCACCCCACAAAAAAAACCCTGCCACATTTAACTTGTTCATCTTTAGGTTCCTTATGACCAGTGGTAGCAAAGTGTGGTCTTCCAGATGTTGAACTGGAATGCCCAGCATTCCTAATTATTTGCTATGCTACCTGGGGCTGCTGGGAGTCACAATATCTTGGAGGACTGCACAGTTCATTTTTTGTTGTTCACATCAAGCAAAAATTCTGACTTTTCCCTCTACTTTTAGTCATTAGTTTTGTAAGGCACAACAACCCTCAAACAAAAACCTCAACAGTATGGCCACTGGTTTAAGGCACCTAAGTGAATCTAAGAGGCAGTAGAGACCGCACTTTGTGCCAGCCTGACCGTGTACTAAGGCTGAACATCCAGACACTCCTAGCCCTAGTTTCATCACCCAGCCACCGTAATGGCATGTACCCATCCACACAGCATGCACCATGATAGTGTGTGCTGGGTACAGCACCCAAAAAGCACTGGATGGAAGGGGCATCATCATGGCAGATGAGCACACCTGTGGCATCCCTTCCAGAAAGCTGCCTAGAGCAGCTTCTTTTTGCTCCTGACAGAGAGCAGATCGGTGCTGTTCCGTGAGGCTGCTGCAGCACCGATCTGGAGCAGGAAGAGACAGCTTTCAGCCACCCGTCTGTACTGCCCCAGGTCTCTAAACATAGGTACAGTTTTCTTGTATCTATTTGTGTTGTCTTGTATGGTTGCTTTTTGATCTGGTCCCAGTGCTGCTTTTTTTTTAAAGTTTGTAATGGCTGCACGATAGCCAGAAGTCCAAGAGGTGAAAGTTTCCCATCACTGCTTTGTCTATGAATGATATATCTTTACTTCTCTATCTGGTAATGCCCAGCTTAGTAAAAGCATGTGACAGCATCTTCAGCTGCTGCTTTAGAAAATGCCTTGACTCCTGATGGTTCAGAACAAAGCATGTAGATATAAAGATGAGTACACAGCTCAGTCACAACAGCAGAACAACAGTCAGAGCAAAAATGATAGGCCTGTGATAGAAGCACACTTCATGTCAACACTAGAAGGACATCCCTAAGGGGCAAAGTTAACAATACTCTATTACAACTG
Organism: Sceloporus undulatus; assembly: GCF_019175285.1. Taxonomy (NCBI): domain Eukaryota; kingdom Metazoa; phylum Chordata; class Lepidosauria; order Squamata; family Phrynosomatidae; genus Sceloporus; species Sceloporus undulatus. Next base: position 148,486,114 of record NC_056522.1, on the reverse strand, counting down.
CCAACAGAAAATACTGTTTCCTGTGCAATGAATGTTGTTGCTGCTGCTATGTACCTTCAAGTTGTTTTCAACTTATGGCAATGCTTAAGTGAACCTGTCATGGGATTTTCATGGCAATATCTGTTTTTTTTTTTTGGGGGGGGGGGCTTTCATTTGCATCCCTCTGGTGTTGAAAGAGTGTAAACTTGTCTAAGTTTGAAATCCAGTGGATTTCCATTGCTGTGCAGGGATCCAGACCTTAGTCTCCAGATTTCTAGCCCAGCACTCAAACCAATACAATACGGGTTTTCTAATAAATGCTGTAGGTAATGACTTATTCTGTCCAAAATTTGAATGTTGTATTTTTGTGGAGGGAACAGCATTTTCTTCAGAAGTGACAGTATTTATCTGCACAGAAAGTATTACTTATGTGCAGAATGCTGCATCATGTGCACAAAAATATTATTTATTGCACAAATAGAAAAGTTTTCTGCAGAATAGGTCCTGAACTGTGAAGTTTTCTGTCAGTCCAGTTCTTCCTTGTCGCAGTTTCCCAACACATTTTTGACCATTTAAAAAAATTATAGTTCAATATTTTCCCATCCTTCAACCAGGCTTAGTCATGTTTTGAGTAGACTCATGGATTTTGGTGTCCACAGTGTGTCCTGGAACCAAACCCCAGCGGTAATTTTTGGTTTATAATGATTAGAGAGGATAGGTTATTGAAAGAAGAGAACAGTTGTAATCTTTAGATAGACAAGAATAAATAACCATGGCCCGGTACAGATGGGCATTTTAGACACCCTCGTCACGTACTAGGGGTTGGCTGACAGTGGAGCGCCCAAAAGCCCCAGAATCCTCGCATGTGATGAAGGCGTAACAATGGTGGTGCCCTGTATACATGGGCGCTGCCATTGTTACGTAAGTGCCATACGGTGTCCACACGGCACCACACAGCATTTACGTAACGAGTGCACCAGTGGTGCACTTGTTACGCCGCCGCCGCTTCAAAAGAACCCAATTTTTGCAAGTTCTTTTTCCGCTGGCAGGAAATGGATGCTGGCTGTGAAAGCCTTTGACTTCACATTCCAAATTCTGCTGCCACCACAGTTTATTTTCAGACTGTCTGGTAATTTTTGTTCTTGTTTTGATAGGCTAGAATTTGGTGGTATTGGGTGGGGTGTTTAAAAAAATCTTCAAATGTTAAATAAAGTTCTGAATTCGCATGTTTTACCTTGACACCACCAAAATGTGTTCAACAAGGAGTTGCCTGAAGTAATTTGTAGTTAACAACAAACATTCTACCAGATATATCAAAACACTACCAAAAGTAATAAGAACATTTGCTATTAAAGACACGTTGGTTAGTAGATGGATAACTGTTACAGATAATTGGTGCCAGCATTGGGATTTAAAAAGACCCATTGTGCTGACATCTGAGAGAAATAGCAGAGCTGAGTGGGGTCTCCACATTTGGGGACAGGTGGTGAGATAGCCTCCACAGATGGTTTGTAATATAATACAAAACAGACTCGAAATATCTTTCGATTCAGCTGATATCTACATGGAGGAATTAAGGATATGCCTAATGCCTCAGTTGCAATTTTTGACCCTTGTGTTTCCCTTACTCTTCATATGCAGAATACAGTTTTCTCCTCAAAGTCCACGGGCACCTCACACATACTATTTAGGTATTCTCTGAAATATCCCTGTCAGGCAGGTTTGTCCTGCTGGTGTTGCAATGGTGCCAGGGACCACTTCTGAATCACCATGACATTTTGATTAACAAGGATGATACTATCATCTGCATTCCCAGGCATCCCCTTTCCCTCTCATCTTAATTGGGAAGGGGGTCAGGGTGGTATATTCTCTGGCAACTTTATAGTTGGAAGCATCCCTGTTATTATGCAAAACATTTCAGAATTAATAGACAGGTAAGACCCATAGGTCTTTTACAAAGGATTTGCTCTAGGTGGAGATGAAAAATGCTAGAACTGGTTTGCTATTCATTGACACAGCTATCTGCATTTATGGACTCTGCAGGGAGTGGGAGTGCCATGATGAACGACTGAATTTTAATATTGACTTTGCAATGACTGAATACTGATGAAGCCATATTATAGAGAACATGGCAGAGAGAATGGCTTAGACTATTCAGTGAGTTGGTAGCAACCCTGAGATTTAAAACAAGAGCTTTTTATCTGAAGCCCTTGTTGACTGTCCTACACCTGTTCACTAGTTATGTTTGCTCCTCAACCATCTGGACTGCATTTTATCTGCCCATCTCGCAATTGCCAACTTGCATTGTGCTTTTTGTACACTTGTGTTTGATGAAAGGTAAGCAGGAGGGACCAATCTGTGCATGGTTTTATGATCGATGAAAATCCTCACTCTTCTTAACTTTTCCTTTGAAAACCCTTCCCATTCTCCAGATGGAGTAAAAGAAGAGGCAAAACAGATAAAAAGGAGCTCCGTGCGCCAAGACTTTGCTATCTCATTGCAAATTGGCAGCAAAGTAACAATGTTATATTCCCTAATCTGGACCTGTCTGGCTAGACACCACTTACTAGGAACACCCAGTTCCAAGCTCCTTAGGAGGTCTAAAGGAAGGACTCTGTTTCCTAGCAATGTGTGGAGCAAAGACTTTGAAGTGCTAGTTTTCTTTGTTCTGTTCAGAATGTCAGATGTTCTAAAACAATGTTGGATGAACAGGGAGAACTCCAACTTGGAGGCTGAGGAATGCTTTATGAGTCTTGGAGGCAGTGGAGAGGGAGCTCATTACAGCCATCTGGTCTGGAACAAGTTTCTCATACTTCAGTATTTTTGTCTAAAGAGTAAATGACCACACACAAGGTGATTTAGCACAGATGAGCAATCCCTTTACACCCTTTAACTACCCTGTACTTCTTATAGACATGCAATTAAAGCACAGCAAACCATGAAGTGTCTTAAACCAGTTTTGGCCAGATGTGTTCTCTCCTATGAAGGAACAGTCATGCCTGTAGTTCCCCTTGCTCAGACCAATAACCAAGAAGGAAAATACCATGCTGTAGCTGCACCAGGAGAACCATGAAGAGTAGCCTGTGGACTAGGACTTCAACCAAGGTAAAACAATTTTTTTTCTCCTTAAGTTTGGACTGTATTCACATGTTTTACCTCGACACCACCAAAATGTTCCTGAAGCAAAAACATGGAGACTTCTTAAGGAATCCATTCTTCTCTGCCTACAATGAGGCCTGTGACTTCACTGGAATGGAGAGATATTGGATTGCAAAAGAGGGGTCCCTGTTGAGATGCAAATTGACTTTAAACTTCCTGGGCTGTGAAAATCTCCCTATTGCCACATGGCTAGAAGGAGGAAGAGCCTGCCTGCAAAAGATATCCTCCCCATCATAACATCTTTACTAAGGACTGAAACAACTTACAGGCATCTGACTAACATCTCCAATTGTTTTTCCCCTCCATCTTGCCTGATGGAGCTTTGAAAGCTTGCAACGAGTATATTGTGCATTTTAGTTGGCCAATAAAGCTATCACTGATGGATTTTTGTTTGTATTTGTTAAATGGCCAACACAGCTACCCCGGCATGTTTTGAGAACGGAAAATGATAGTGAAAGTATTGAATTGTCTGTTGTAATGTTCTCTTCATGCCTTTCCTGTCTTCAGAGGGGACAGAACTGATTTCTGTTCCAAGAAAAGATGCTGGGGGCTAGGTTTTAAATGGGCACAAGGTGTGAGACTGTAGAACATGGTGAGAACGTACAGACCAGGTGCCTTAGGTTGAGGGACAAGAGAGGCAAAATGAGGGGATTGATCCCAAATAAGAATTCTGCCCCACATGAAACTCCGCTTCCATTCCCAAATTTAGACCTTTGCAAAGACTCAGATGATGGAGCTTATCACTCAGCATTTTAAACTGGCTCCAGACTCCTGGGTTGGAGCCGGGATGTGGGATAGAGGCGGGGGTTATCGCTCACTAAATTGCTGCTGAACCATCGGTCACCATCAGCCTGGGTCCCAGCCATGCTTTGCCAGCACTTTTTAGAAGCCGGAAAGCTTTCCGATGTCTAAAAAGTGCTGGCGGAGCGCAGCTGGGACTCAGACTGATGGTGGCTGGTAGTTTGGCAGCGATTTAGTGAAGGATAATCCCCACCTCCATCCTGCATCCCAGATCCAGCCCAGGAGTCTGGAGCCAGTTTAAAATGCTGGACTATAAAATGAAAAACATTCACACGTCAAACTCTTCTGTTGGCTGTGTTCATATTTCATTGATAACTCCCCCCCGCCCCGCCGCCTTTTAATGCCTAAACTGCATTTCTAAATTCTCAGTTAAAGTTTTGAATTATTGCCATGCTAGAAACCTGGAGAATGAAGGAAACTTTCATTTGGGTGACAGAATTCCTACTGGAGAGGGTCATAGCCACACTCCCGCTTAGCTTGTCATTTCTTGTACTCTTTGGTGCATGCATGCATGCATGCATGCACTCAAATTTACCTTGAACATTCTCTAAAACAAAAGGCTTTCAATTGCTAGAATTCTGTTTAGTTCCCCAGTACATATATTTTCTGCATAAACTTCATTGGCTATTTATTTTCCAGAGAGAGGATATGCCTATATGTGAGTGCAGATATCTCCGAATCCATTCCCTATCCCTTTATGTCACATAGTTCGGCCATTTTTCTGGCAGCTCCTGTTCATAATAATATTAAATGGAATAACTCAAGAGAGGATTAAAACCAGGCTTGGTCTTTAAAACAGGGCCGGGTGGCTTCTCAAGACTCAGAGCCAGAGGCCACACCTTTCCAATCTCCCCACAACCACTTTAGACCCAAGAGAGATCTTTCTTCAAAGCAGGAAGTGCGTGGCAATGGAATAGGAATTGATTGTGAGCACTGAGGACTGTACCCCAGGAGAGGGATATGCAATTGGTGGATCTCACTTGATCTAAGCCAAACAGAAAAGTCAATGTCGGGTCAAAATAGAAGCTTCACGCATCAACAGAGTTACATTTCAGTTCCAAAAGCATGTATGTGTTGGCCCACACACACTCAGATTTGTACGTCAGTGCTCAGTCAGCATCCTGGCTATATGAAACAGCCTTGTTCCAACACTAATACCATTTAAATAGATCTTGACTTTAATTCAGGTTATTCCAAACTGCATTTAAGTGATATAAATTTATGTCCAACACTTAATTGCTGCTTGCTTGCTTGCTTTCCTGCTGAGGGTAGATTTTTGCACTAAAGTATTTAAACCTCTTTTTCTTGATTCTGGTTTTTATATTTGAGAGCCACCATGGTGCAGTAGTCGGACTACTGATTCTGGAAACCAGGCTTCGATTCTCTGCTCAGCCATGGAAATCCATTGGGTGACCTAGGGTGAGTCATACACTCTCGGCCCCAGAAAACTCCATGATAGGTTCTCCTTAGGGTCACCTTAAGTTGGAAAGCACGCACTAACAACAAGAACAACAGCCCCCCCCCCCACTACAGTTTCTCAACAATTATGATAATGTGGTGGTGGTGATGATGGTGGTGGTGGTGGTGGTGATGATGGTATAGTATTTAAATGTGTTAGAGTGCTTCAGATTATGATTTTAAAGCATGTAATGTGTAATTGCAGACTTCTGAAATTATGTAGTGAGTTGCCTTGAGAAGGGCAATACTGGAAGGCAGCCTATGAATACATTAATTACTCAATTAACCTGCAATTTTTAGGGGGAAAATCTGCACAAAGAAATGCACAAATAAATAAATATATTTACTTGAAGGTACCAGTAGCTCGTGGACAAGGGAGTGTATATCTCACCAATTAAAAAAAATGACACATACACACCAGACATACCATGATCCTCCCAGTGCTTGGAGTTAAACCCAACAGCACAAAAGAAGTAATTTTGATGCACTTTGCTGTAACTATAATTGCTCTCTCTCTCTCCTCATTAGAAGTTACTGAGTCACTCTTAGTAAGAAACGGACCTCCATCTTTTCAGGATAGAAGGAGAGGTGGAGGGGGAAAAGTGCTGGTGGCAGGGTGGTTGTTACACTTATATTAATTCTAGCTGGAAAGCATAAAATAGCTTAATTGTAACTCGCATTTTTATGAATTTTAATTAACAGCTTTTAAAAATAATGACAGCAGGTGTAATCCAATCTGCACAGACACATCTCAGCCGCTGTGTGCAGCGTCATTAACTCTGGTTGGTCTATGTGCAGGTGGGCAGATTTAGCTGTGTAGATCAGATTACAGATTGGTGGCTTTAGTGTATGTGTGTGTATACATATTCCTTTTTAAATAAATTAATACATTGAGTTCCTACTGTAAACTAAACTGACTATTCAAGCTCCTGTTTTAAGAGAAAAACTGTTTTAAACATCTTAATTAGGGGATGATCCATCAGCTCCAGGAGGAACCCAAACTCTAGTAATCCTGGTTTAGATGGACTTGTGTAACTGATCAGAGTTGGCACATGTTTATTCTGATGCTGTACATATTTAACTATGTGCGCCTGTTCTTTGAATATTTAATAGACATATTAATCCAGTTGAGACATAACAAGACATAGCAGATGCAACATGAACCATCATCCTTCTTTTGCACACAAGAAGAGATTTAAAGTGTCCATTCCTAAATCATGGCTGGAATTCTCTATCAGCTACTTAGCTCTGTGACCACCAGTGATGTATTCAAGTCTTTTACACCAAGACTCAAGTCAAGTCTCCAGTCTCTATCTTCATGTCTCAAGTTGAGTCTCAAGTCGTTGCAAGATACTTTCCAGTCTCAAGTCAAGTCTCCAGTCTGAGACCTAACTTTTAATTATGCCAGCAAATTGGTTACTAAAAATATGTGTCATGTGATGAGTTAATGCCTCATTTATTGCCAAGTGGAGTTCAAGTTGAGTCACTGAAGCAACTTGAGTCTGCCTTGAGTCCAAGTCAGTCTACTAGAGTCTACATCACTGCTAACCACCTTAGTTATTTAAGGAAGGAGTATCTCCCAGTTCGATGCTCATCTGTAACATAGATAATAAAGGGCAACACATTAATGGCTCTCCTCTTAAGGCAACAGCAGATAACGAAACAGACCTAATGCCTGTTTTGAAAATTGCTTCATAGCTTCTCTGGTTTTAATACAATTGCTTAATCCAGGATGAATTGTTTTTCCTGGAGTCCATGCATTTGTCAGGTCCAAATAACAGACTAATGATAGCTCATAACACATTGAACAGGTCATAATAAGCTATTGTATTTGCAAAATGAGAAATTTATACTCCTCTGTCATGCAAGCATATTTTTTTTAAAAAAAGACAAATCATACAGTTAATAGTGACCTGTAATTTTTTTTAAAAAAAATCACTTGTCTCAAAAAGACAGAGAAGAGAAATAAGTCTTTACACGTTCTTGAACTGTTGGCATTTTGTGGAAATCAATATCCTGACCTCTCCCATTCTCTGCTTGTATAAATTACTTAACTGAAGGCTTTATAATACGGCTTTAACCTTTTAGATGGATGGATGTCTTACGGCTTCAACTGTAGGGAAGAACAAAATTTCTATTCTGAGGTTCTTCTCTGTACTCCTGACTAGAAGCCATAGGATTTGTGGGTGGGGGATATCATGTTTTCTTTAATGTTTTGGTTGGCAAGCTATCACATATGTATTCCTAAATGGTTAGAGATTCAATGAGTGCTGTACAATGAATTCTTCAGTATAATTCAGCACTCAGGGAAGGAAAGGAAACCTGGAATTCTGGAATCTATGTACATATGGCTCCAATACCAGTGGGGTGGTGAATCCACTCTCATGTTTTATTCCGAAAATTAAATGAGCTATCCAAGGCTGCATCCACACTACAGAAATAATCCAGTTTGATACCACTTTAATTGCCATGCTCCCTGCTATGAAATCCTAAGATTTGTAGTTTGTTGTGGCACCAGAGCTCTCTAACAGAGAAGGCTAAATATTTCACAAGATTATAGTTTCCAAAATTCCATAGCACTGAGCTATGACTGTTAAAGTGGTGTCAAACTGCAGTATTTCTGCTGTGTGAATGCAGCCCAAGAGGCCAAATTCTACCCCCTAAAATGTTTATCACCTTGGATAGCTCCTTTAAAGGTTAGATTAAAACTGAAAAGCAGATTCGCAACCACACTGGCATTGGAAACATGAGCCTCATATGGGGTTCAGGTCCTTCATTCCCCACTATAGAACTGGTTAATGGGATTCTCAGCTCTCGCTTCTCTCACAAATTAATTCAGTTGCATCATAGTATCCTGGAAAGTGCTGCAAGTGTTGAATAAAAAAAGTCCCAAGCTAGTCTTAACATCTCCAGGTAGGGTCTGGAAAGCCTCCTGTCTGAAACCCCAGGGAGCTGTAGCCAGTGTGTATGATAAGAGAGGTAGACTGAGCAATGGGGGAAGAAGGGGCACATATGAGAACGAAAGAAAACCTTTCACATTCGACAATGCAATCCAAGCATGCAAAGGATGAGCTGGACAGTCCAGCTACTGAAGAAACGGGTGGTAACACACTGCAAAGGAGAGCATGAATGAGCTTTGTAGCACCCTGAGCAATTTTGAGCCCAACTGATGTGAGAGTTCACACAAAATTTATACTAAAGGGAGAAAGGGATTCTCAGAGCACCCTCCATGCCAATGAACTGGAACCTTGTAAAACTGGAAACACTCCTCACCCATCCATGTACCCCCACATGGCTGTATTTCTCTGTGCTTTTGTTGTTGTTAACCTCAAATCGATCTGAACTCATGGCGACCCTGTGGATGAGACATCTCCAAGATTCCCTATCTTCCACAACTGCTTAGGTCCTGTAAATTCATGCGCATGAGCTCCTTAACAGAGTCTGTCTATCTAGCATGTGGTATTCCTCTCTTTCTGCATCCCTTTCCAAGCATTATTTTTTTATTCCAGTGAGTCATTCCTTCTCATAGCGTGACCTCATGACAACAACCTCATCTTTGCTTCAGGGAGATTTCTGGCTTCATCTGTTCAATGACCCATTTGTTTGACTTTTTGGCTGTCTATGGTATCCTCAGTACTCTTCCCTAGCACTGCATCTCAAATGAATTGATTTACCTCCAATTTGCTTCTCTCACTGTCCAGCTCTCGCAACTGTACATGATAATAGGGAAAACAATGGCTTGTACGATTCTAACTTTCATGCTCAGTTGTATATCTTTGCATTTTAGAATCTTTTCTAATTATTTCATAGTTTCCCTCCCCATTCCTAATCTTCTTATTTCTTGACTTCAGTCCCTTTCTGATCAATGTTTGACCCAAAGTATGGGAACTCTTTCACTATTTCAATTACCTTATTGTCTAGGTTGTATCTGTGTAGATCTTCCATGGTCATTACTTTGGTTTTCCTTATGTTGAGCAGTAAGCCTGCCTTTGCACTTTCTTTGATCTTTCTTAGTAGTTGTTCCAGGTCTGTAATATTTTTTGCTAGTAGTATGGTGTCCTCTGCCTATCTCAGATTATTGATATTCTGTCATCCTATATTCACTCCTCCTTATGTGTCCAAGCCTGTTCATCTTATGTTACTTTCTGCATACAAGTTGAACAGATAGGGGGAAAGGATACAGCCTTGCCTGACCCCTTTGCCAATGGAAACAATTCAGTTTCTCCAAATTCTATTCTCATAGTAGCCTTTTGTCCTAAGTACAGATTTCTTATGAAGACTATCAGCAGTGCTTACTTGTGTGCATATGTGCCTTCAAGTCACCTATCAATGTATGGTGACCTCAAGAATTTCATAGGCTTTTCTTAGGTAGAGAATTCTCAGGTGGTTTTGCCAGTTCACTCCTTTGAAATCTAGCCTACAGCACCTGGTATTCCTTGAAGGTCTCCCATTCAAGTAATAACCAGGGCTGACCCTGCTTAGTTTCAAAGATCAAATGGGATGTGGTGCCTTTAGGGTATTTAGGCCATTATGCTTATTTACTTAGCTCATATTTTGAGTTTGATCCCAGGATGTCTGAGCCTATTTCCTCTCCCATATGACATCTACTAAACTATGGCCCGTTACAGACAGGCCTTTTAGTACGGAGTCAGTCCGTACTAGGGTTAGGAAGGTGCAGTGCTTCCGCACCCCCCTAAACCTAGTACGGACTGAGTCCGTACAAAATGGCTGCGACCCATCTACATGGGGGCCGCCATGACGATGTCACGACCGCGCCGCCTCTATACGGGGCAGCACGGACGTGACATCGTCGCTCTGCACGAGGGCGCTTAGTGCGCCCTTTGCGCGGAGCAGGAAGGAGCTCCGTTTCGGAGCTCCTTTCTGGTTTGCAGCGCTGCTTTGTGTCGCTGGGCGCAGCCTACAAACGGCTGCGCCCAGCAACGCAAGAGAGAAAGGGGCCAAGCGGCCCTTTCTCCTCCTCCCCGCCACCGCGGGGTGTCCTTGGGGCTTCAAGCCCCAAGGACACCCCTTTCCAGGCTGCAGGGAAACGGCCTTTTGCCACTTCCCCGCAGCCTGGAAAGCGGTGGGTCGGGGCCTCAGCGGCTGCCGTTCTGACCGCTGAGGCCCCGATCCGGCGGGGAAAGGGGTGGGTACAGGCCGCCGCTTTTCGGCAGTCTGTAACGCACCTATATGTGCCAAACAAAAATATATACAAGCTTGATGTTCCTGAAACCACCATGAGCAATCTTCTGGATTTATGTTGTTGTTGTTGCTGCTGTTGCTGCTGCTGCTGCTGCTAATATCTATGGCATGTCAGGTTTCCACAGTGACAAAGTAGGCTCCAAAGTCTCTCTGCAGTAATTTTCTGATTAGGGTTTCATTTCACTATGTTCAGCATTAAAAAAGAAAGAAAGAAAGAAAGAAAGAAAGAAAGAAAGAAAGAAACTTTCAAAGGATTTCCTTATGGTTCCATTCTCACAGAATGCAGCATCAGCTAGGTGACAAAAATGATAATTAAGCAGCAGCTGAGGTTGTTACAGCAACATCCTTTGTATGAAGGCTGCTGTTAATAGATTGAGGCAGAAAACAAACACTGAATTGGGGACTGAGGAACTGTGACTTTTCCCCCCTGCTTGATGTTTTGATTTTTTTTTTTTTTTTTTTTTACATGCTTTGGTTATGTAAGAGGGAAGATGTTAGGGAGGAAAGAGGAGAAAACAAGATTACCTCTATTTTTCCTGTCATCAGAGATAGTGCCATCAAAACAGGAGGAAAGCAAAAATCAAAGCCTAATACAGACCAGGATAAGGAAGCACTCTCCTAAATGGAGAATAAAGTAGTGCATTACCATAGAGAGCAATGTTGGGGATGGGGAGAAGCACATTCAGAGACTTTGTGGACTTCCCCTAAGGGGTGGTTTTTGCTCTCTGAGCAGCAGTAGACAACTGCATCAAGTCTAGGGGGATTGCATATAGCTCCCAACTAAACTTGGGAAAGCCATCCTTCCCATCCCAGGCTGTGGATTGTGGACTGTGGGCTAGAGAGTGCTACTTTTATGTATATTCATAACTGACTGACCAAATTCAGAGAGTGCTCACAAATGGCTCCTCTTCATCCTGGAGAGAATGACTAGTAGGATGGCTCAGGGTTCTCTCCTAGGCCCTGTATTGTTTACATTCTTTATAAATGATCTAGATGAGGGAATAGAAGGTATGCTTATTGAATTGAGGGCAGGAGAGTGAATACCCCAGAGATAAGGATCAGAATGCAAAATGTCTGTGATAGCTGGGAGAATTGGGTCAAAATGAACAAAATCAGTTTCAATAGGGAGAATTGTAAGTTACTGCATCTAGACAGGAAAAACAAAATGAACAAATGTCAGGCGGATGACACCTGGCTTGAAAGTAGTACATGTGAAAAAGATCTAGGGGTCTTTTTTCCTTTTCATTTGTGTGTGTGTCGTTTTTGCATTTTATCTTGTAGTAGTTAATTTTGTACTGTTTTTCTATTTTTATGGGGGAGGGGACGCATGTGAAATGCTAATTTTAAAAAAAAGAGAGAAAATAACTGGCTTTGCATGTCTCCTATTCATCTTTGATGCTCCCAAATCTGCAATGCTGCATATTTTGTGAACTGTAAACCAAGAAATCCTTAAAACTGCACTGAAGCAATATGTGTAATTGTAAGTCAGAATGATCAATGATTCTAGTATGAACGGGGGACATGCACAAATAATTGGCCTTTAAAACCTATTAGTCAATTTTACTACAGTTGCAACATTTGCATAATGCTTTATAACTGTTAAGCTCAAATAAAATGTTCTAATTTAACCAGTAAAACAACTGCAAAAAAGGCATATTTTTCATCTGAAATTCTAATATTAATAATTTGTTTTTATAATCATTTATATGAACAAAAGTTATATAGGCAGTGGTGACATCACTGCCCCCATAAATTCCACCCATCAATAATATTAGAATCCCTAGTGGATCCTTTTCTAAATCTAGAATGGCACTTTAGCTTCTGATCTCTTTACCCTGCTATACAAAACCAAATGATTAGAGTAATCTAATGGACTTAAGAAGGAGGAGTGGGGAATACTTGTATTTGGATCACTTACTATGTCGCAAAACAGTAAGTGTCCTGATGTGTAAATGTATATACAGTCCTAAAATTGAGATTTCAGACTGATTTCCTTAAGGACCAACATATTTGTCTTGTTTTGCTATAAATCTTGTTGAACATTCTACGTTCTATCATCGATAAATGGAATCTACAACCAAGTGAAAACAATTTTCTACCACCTGAAATTGATCTTGCATGTTGAAGGCACTTTGTTCATTTCTTTAAATATTCATCTTTCCATCCCACCTTTCTGCCCCAAATGTGAATAATACAAACCCCACACCTTGGCACCACCTCTTTTAATGGGGGGTGAGATTGCATGCTTCTGTGAGGCAAGAGGTTATGCTGATGATAACACTGTTGCTGGCAGGATCTCCCACATCAGACAGACTTTTGATGAGGAGCCAGACAAAATGTGCCAATCAACCCATCGGCAGCAGCAATAGTATGGACAGACACTGGTGGAGGATATCTCACAGACAATGGCAGTGGCACCATAGTTAACTCTAAAGGAGCTAGTACTGTGCAGAAGAAAGCAGTGGCAAGCCAGTCCTGAAGCCTTTTACCTTAAAAACCTATCATAAGACAATTCAAAATAAATCAGAAGATAACACTGGAAGATGAGACTCCCAGGTTGGAAGGTACTCAGCCAACTACTAGGGAAGAGTAAATGACACGTATGAGTACTGCTGTGTCTAATGAAGCAACTGGACTCAAGCCAAAAGTGTTCAACTGCTAACATATGCAGCGGTCAAAGAAAAGCCCAAAACTGCACAAAGTGTTTAATAGGGACATGAAATAATAGCAATAAGATTCCAGGGGAAAACTTATTAATATAACTGGGATTCAACTTTATGTTCCCACGACAGAGGCAGATGAGGAAGAAAGTGAAAGATTCTACACAGATATCCAGTAGATGTGCCAAACATTGTAGGAGAATTTGGCCTAGAATCAAGAACTGAAATAGCAAAGTGACTTATTGAATTTTATGAAGCCAATAGTTTGTTCATTGCAAACATAACCTTCAGGCAAACAAAGAGACAAACGTGCATGTCACCAGTTGGCCAATAGCTCACCAGCTGAACCTGGGAGAAGACACTTGTGGCCACAGCAGCCACAGGAGTCATACCAGATCCACAAACAGTCTCAAGTTACAGACCTATTTTATGGGACAGGTTAAGATGGTGTAAACATCCATCTAGAACAAATTGTGCTTTCACTTTTATATTGGCAGAAGAACCTCCATCTTGTTTAGACTAAGCCTTAACTTGTTTGTCCACATCCAACTTACCATTGCATTGAGGAAATGCTTCAGAACTTCCACAGGTTCTTTTGCATAAGTTGTTGTTGGTGGTGGTGGTGGGGAGTAAGAGCTGAATATCTTCAGCACAGTGATGAGAATGTAGCAGACAACCAAAGACTATGTATTGTGTGATCTAGAAAACTCAGCAAGGGGGTTGGGTACCACAGAACTACTAGTTCACATCATCAGTTGGCACTAGGGGCATGGCCAGTCACTCACGACACTACTAAAAAAGTCAAAGCCCTTGGCAAGTTGAAGCTTGCCAGAGCTCCACCTAAGACACACCATGAATAATGTAGGGATTGTCGAAATGGATGAAAACTATAGTCCTTGCACCTGATGAACGACTCTTATGAACATTTTGATATTCTGTAACAAATAGGATTAACAGGATAGTTAGCAATGTTAAAATTTAGATTGGAAATACTGTCCATAATGTGCTGTAATGTGGTTTATTATCACTTCGGTTTCATATTGTGTGTTTATGTGCCTTCAAGTCACCTGTTTTATAGGGGTTTCTTAGGCAAAGAATACTCTTTGCCATTGCCTTTCTTAGGCTTAGGTTATCAAATCTATCTTGATAATATCCTCCTTCATATGTATCATAATGTTTTGTTTTGGTTTTTTGCTCAAGTTCCAGTTGTTGGATCCGCCAGATGCAATTTCAAAAGAAGGAGAGGCTTACCTTCAGCTAAGTCTCTAGAACCTTCATGGGCACTAATATGGGATGCTATAATGAAGACAATTATTTTGGGGTTCCTTCGGCTATGGCTAATAATAAACAACAAGAATCCATGCAAAAATTTCGAAGGCAATCAGTTGTTTGAACCAAACAGATAGGGTTGGACTGGGTCCATTTAGTCATATTTAATGTAGACCCATTGAGATCAATGGGATTTGATTTCACCATGACTATTGTGCTGAACTGAGACTTAGTGGTAATCCACTTACCATGCAGTAATCCTCAGCAAATTCAGTGGAACATACTTCTTAGCAGATCACATGTAAGATTGTATCTTAACACAGTTCCCCTAAATTCTTCATGGTATCAGTTCTAAATGCCCATTCACAATCTGCCACTTTATTCAACATGAAATAAGCTAGATAGGGCTGTTGGAAGTTGAAATCCAATATGTGCATGATTCCAACCCCTGAGATACAAATTATGCTAGTGCCCTAGCCACCCCACTGCTCAAGTCTCCTCTCTTATAGTACTGATACTCCTTGCTGTTCAAAGAGTAATTAATAGTCCTGCCTAAGTTTTTCATCAGCTAACTGAACCCTGGAGTGCAGAGCTTCCTCTCCCTCAAAAGGCAAACAAACAAAAAACAACAATTTGGACATCTAGCAGAACCCTTTTGTACTGCAGAACTGGATTTTAAAAAACTAACCTCCAGCTGTCCAACAGCAGAGCCTTTCATGTTGTCAGAACAGTGGTTGGCAGCATAAAAAGTGCTTCAAAAGGAAATGGAAACTTGGTCTCCCCCAAATATAGAAGCAAGTCACATTCCTACGGCCAAATGATACAGAAGCAAAGAATTTCATTTCAAAGGATTGTACTTTACTGGCTGGAGTTTGTTTTGAACAGAGGAGGTTTGACAAATTACTGTTTAAAACGCTCTGACCACTCAGTTCCAATAACACTTGCAGAAAATGAATGTAGCCTGTTTCCAAAATAAATGGTTTACTTGGGCATGACACGATGCTATTGTAATGGTGAAGATGACAATTCTGTTTTTCTTACTATATAAAGCAACAAAAGTAGATGAGAACAAATTCTGTTTGTTTGTTTTTCTAAGTTGTAGGCTCTTCCGACTTCAAATGCTTGGAATATATTCCATGAGAATCATCTCTAGCAAAAGGAATCCTGTAGGTTTCACAATATTGTATAAAATACTTCAAATGAAAATAATATTGTGTGCTGGGTAGGAGCATCTCTGACTCCCCCCCTCCCAAAGTGTACATAAATTAAATCCTTGGGGTTAGCCATCAATTAGTATTGTGCATTTGTCTATATTTATATATTTATTTAGAGAATTAATGAGCTACTCAGCTAGGTAAGCTCCCGAGGACCTTTACAGTTGAAAGAATCAAACAAAGCAATAAAACTGAACAGTAAATAACATAAAACACAAGGACACAAGCCTCATGTTCTAGAAACCAAATCATCCATTATAAAAGAAACAAACAACCCCAGTTATTCATCATGCTGTAATGGATAGACAAATAAATTATAAGATGCCGTGACCAAGAAAGTCCATTCTTCAGTTGCCACCCAGCAAACCTCAGACAGTAATGAGACTTGGAAGAAGACCTTCAATGTTGATGGTAATATTGAGAACAGATTATGAAAGAATTTTTAGATAGCCACTATGGCCCAAAATAGACGAGCCAAAAGAAACAGCTTCTAGCTGCTTTGGGGGAATAGTGTCCAAATGACGCATGACCCCAAAGTGGCTGGAAGCTGCTTGGATGCCATGATCCACTCCTTTGGACCAGATCAAAAAGGACTGCCGCAGTCCTAGCACAATCCCAGCTGGAGCAGCCTGAGACCACTCCTTGCCGCCTGTCTGCTGCACCCCATTCTGATCTTGAAAAAGGGCATCCTTTTGGACAACACAGTCCCGCTAACATGGCCAAGGATGTGTAGAGGAGCACACACAGTTATTTCAATTGGGCATTTATTGTTAACTGCCCTCAAGTTGACCTTAACTTATGGTGACCCTGTGGATGAAACATCTCCCAGACTCTCTGTACTTCATTGCTCCTCTCAAATCTTGCAGATCCATGTCCTAACTGAGTCTAGCCATCTGGTGTGTGGTCTTCCTCTCTTTCTGCTGCTTTCTACCTTTCCTAGCATCATTGTCTTTTCTAATGAGTCATGCCTTCTCATTATGTGGCCAAAGTATGACAGCCTCAATTTAATTATCTTGGCTTCTAGGGGTATCTCAAGCTTGATCTGTTCATGAACCCATTTGTTTGTCTTTTCCCCCCTTTGCTTTCCATTGTATCTTCAGCACTCTTCTCCAGCACCACATCTCAAATGAGTTGATTTTCTTTTTATCCACCTTTTCACTGTCCATCTCTCACATCCATACATAGTGATGGGGAGTACCATGGCTTGGACATTTTTTAACTTTAGTGCTCAGTTGTATATCTTTATTCTTTAGGATCTTCTCTAGCTCTTTGAATGGCTGCCCTTCCCACTCCTATACTTCTTATCTCTTGAAGGCAGTTAACCACAGCAGGAACGAGAAATTTTTTAACTATTTTAATTTCCTCGTTGTCATTTGAATTTATGTAGATCTTCTGTGGTCATTATTTTTGTTTTATGTTCAGCAACAAGCCTGTCTTTGCACTTTCTTCCTTGATCACCCTTAGTAATTGTTCCAAGCCCATGATATTTTCTGCTAATATTATTGTGTCATCAGTATATCTTAGATCAGTGCTTCCCAAACTTTGGTCCTCCAGATGTTTTAGACTTAAGTTCCCAGAATTCCTGAATGTTGTCCAAGTCAGCTAGGGCATCTGGAAGTTGAAGTCTAAAACACATGGAGGATAAAAGTTTGGGAATCACTGTTTTAGATTATTGATGTTCTTTTTTCCTACCTTCACACCTCCTTCTTCTAAGTCTCATCCTGCTCTTTGTATGGTTTTTTTGCATACAGGATGAACAAGTATGGTGATAATATGCAACCTTGCCTGATTCCTTTGCCAATTGGGAACCATTCTTTTTCTCCATATTCTGTTCTGACAGTGGCATCTTGTCCTGAGTATAGCTTTCTCAACAGAACTATCAAATGTACTCTCCCATGTCTCTGAGAGCCTTCCACAGCTTTTCATGAATGATTCAGTAAAGGCTTTGCTATAGTCTATAAAGCACGTGCTAATTTTCTTTTTGAATTCCTTGTTGCACTCCATTAGCCATCATATGTTTGCAATGTGGTCTCTAGTGCCGCTACATTTCCTGAACTCTGTTTGCACTTCTGGGATTTCTCTCTTCATATATGGCTGGAGTCTGTATTGCAGTATTTTAAACATAATTTTGCTTGTGTGGGAAATTTGTGCTATGGTCCTATAGTTGCTGCAGTCTCAGCTGTGCATATGTTACTTCAAAGGCTGGAAAAAGTACTATTTTGGATTACTGCTTCTAGTAATGCCCATAGCCAATGTAGGCAACAGTGCCTAGCTGATTCAGGTGGTTGTAGTTGAAAAAATCGCCCCCCAAATATTCTGGCCAGCCAGTTATAGCTTTCCAGATAACAAATGCTTTGAATTGTGCCTTGAAGTGAACCAGAAACTGCTGAGGTGTGGTCTCTATAGCAGATCGTACCTATTATTAATCACACATGTATGTTTGGGCCCAGCCGAAGTTATGAAGAAGTCTTCAAAGCAACTGAGGTATGGATGTGTGCTAAAATATATGGTGCAATGCATGCTGAGATAATGATCTATAACTATTTCCACCCAAATTGCCTTTTAAAATACCCCTACTATGGAATTATGACACTATAAACCTCAAGTATTCTAAATGACATTTATCACCTTTATCAAAGTAGAAAAATTTCCCCCAACTCACTTCTTTTCCAGAGGTTAATCCCATCAAAGGAGACTTCAATGGCCCCTCTTATATGTGCAATTTCCAGAAGAGATTTGAAAAAGTTTTCACAATTGCTCTCCGAAGACTGTCAGATGCTGTCAAATCTTATAGTACTTTTGCCCTTTTCTGTCAAGATGAGATATATGGTTGCCGTGTCTTCTAGCCAGCCATTTTCTCTTTCTAAATAAAACCCTGTTGTGTCACATTGCTGATCACTTTGGCTATATACTGTTAGCTATAAGTGCATGTCCTCTGCTCCAGTTACTGAGGGGGTGGGAGGTAAAAATACCAGCTGACAAACAGTCAGATTTGCTACTGCAGGTGATATGTCTCTGAGATGTGAAAACCGGAGAGCTCATGTTTAAATAGCCCAACACAAGGCAAAGCAACCTGTCATTTGAGGAGACCTAAATAATCCATAATAATACAGGATAATGTCTGTCTGTCTGTCTGACTAACTCTCCAGGGGATCAAACTAGACACCTCAAAATTTGAGATGGCATTGTCTACATTGGTGTGCCAAGTTTCAAGGCAAAATTCCAAACAAAGTCTTCCTAGAAGCAAAACAAAGAGGCAGCAATAACCCAGTAGATACCTCAAAATTTGGGAGAGCATTTTTGATTGTTGCTCAAGTTGTGGTGGTCAGTTTCAATTCAAATTTCCAGATGGGAGTTTCTTAGAAGCAAATGGGCATTTGCTATTACTGATTGAGAAATAATGTTTCAGGGGCTAGAAAACAGTACGTCAGGGTACTGCTACTAAGGTTACAGAGATAAGAAAAAAAGGCAGATGGAGAGAGGAAACACTGAATCTCCACTAAGATTCTTGAGGTTAAAGGGGAAGGAGATGAAGAAAATACAAAGCTGCTTTGGCCCTGCCACATTGCAGAATTAATGCGGTTTGACACTGCTTTAACTGTCATGACTCCATCATTTGGAATCCTGGGATTTGTAGTTTGTGGCACCAAAGTACTCTGGCAGAGAAGGCTAAATATTCTCACAAAACTACAAATCCAAGAATTCTGTAGCATTGAGCCATGGCAGTTAAAGCAGTGTCAAATTACACTAATTTCGCAGTGTAGATTCAGCTTGCCCTCTTTTTTGGTGTTCGGTATAGCACTGGGCTCCCTAGGTATTCTTCAGGTAATCGTTAATCAAAAGGTAGGGCAACTCGTTGCAAAACAAATAGCGTCCTAAAGCTGGGCCCCAATTGTAATTGCTTCATCAGAATGTATCTGAAACCTGTTTTGATAGATTACAAGGAACCAAGGGCTCCGAACCATTCTGAAGGCATTATAGTCCCAAAATAAACATAGCAGAAAGGCCAAACACATGGCATGAAGACATGCAGCTGGTGGGTACCACTGATTTGAAGCACACATTAAAAACATAGTCAAATAATTATTTTTAGGAATATATACAATATTAACCCTGTAAAATGAATAACTATATTCTCTATTGAACCAGTGTGTGTTTTTGTGTGTGCCTTCAAGTCATTTGCTGACTTATAGTCACTCCCTTCCATGAGAAGCTAGGCTGATCCTGTTGGCATTTCCGTGGCACGTAATAACATTTTTATTCAGCCAGACATTTTAAAATCATGACAGGCTGACTTTTATATGGAGTGTTATAGCTTATGTGTTTTAACTTTTGTATGTTTTTAATCTTAATTTTATACTACTTTAACTGGGTCATTTTAATTTTTTTTATTGTTTTTAAGGTGTTTTTATCTTGTTAGCTGCCTTGGGTCCCTTTTTGAGAGAAAGGTGGCATAAAAATGAAATTGAATAAATAAATAATGACCTCATCAATTTCATATCATTTTCTTAAGCAAGAAATACTCAGAAGTGGTTTTGCCAGTTCCTTTGTCTGAAATTTAGGCCCAGTCCAGACGGGCCCTTTAGCACGTCTTGACGACGTGCTAGGGTTGCCTCGGGGCGCTGTTTCCAGATGCTCAGCAACCCACATAGCAATGATTTCACTGCTGCGCAGCTTCCAGATGGAGCCACGCAGCAGCAATGTGCTCACGCCACCGCCACCTACTTGCGGCGGCGCAAAAAGGAGCCATGTTTTAGCACTCCTTTTCTTTAGCGTAGCCACGCCATGCAATTGGCTTGCTGCTCCGCGGCTATGGGAGAAAGAGAGGCGGCTCCCGACCGCCTCTTTCTGGCACTCTGTACCATGCCTCAGCCTGGTATTCATTGATGGTCTCCCATCCAAGTACTAAACAGGGCTGACTATTTAAGTTGCAAGATCAGACAGGAATGGGTGTCTTTAGGATATTTAGGCCCCTGAATCAACACATATTTGTCTTTTTAAATGACTCTGGACCAAACTACAGGGCAAGTCTTTGTATTTAACATGATGCTATTTTTTAAAAAAATTATTTGCAGGTTATGTGATAATTAACAGAATCATAACAGACATGTACAGGAATGTATACTCTTCTCCTCACCCATATATCCTGCTGTGTTCTAAAAGAAAATTGCTCCCCTGAAGCTTGTATTTGCATTGGAAGGAAGTCTCCAACTGACACTCCAATGAAAGCAATGTGTTTTGCCTCATCAGGCAAAGGTCCTGATACCTCTTTCTCCTGTTGCACATACTTCCAGTTAAATCTTGCTTCTGTACTGGTGATACACCTCTGAGACCCTTACAAATATGCTAAATGTTTGTGCATTAAGGAACATCACTCATGAAATTTAAAGTAGATTTGGTGGAGATTTAATTGGCTGAGGTTAAATATAAAATATAAAAAATGACAGAAGAGGTGTTTTGTTTTTCAGCTGAATCACATTTATCAAGAACAGGGCATGTTTACATATTTCTGGTGAAAAAGCATAATCATCTAAACCATTTTCCCCACACTGGCCTTCAGTTTCTTAATATTGAAAATGAAAGTAGTTTGGAACACACAGGCATTTAAATGTGTGTCTTCTGTTCCTTTTACCAAAACATCATCAAACACTTGTCAAAACACTCCTTCAGAAATATGTATTCCCCCGCCCCATTCCAGATTGCTCCAAAATGGCTTTTTTTTTTCCTTTTTGGAGAAAAATCCACTCACTTTCCTCCTCCCATGATGATATATTGCATAAAATGCATCCTGCCTTGTAATTGATCCAAATAGATTTACAGAAAATAAACCTGCCATTCCTGTCACTGGAACACCAGGTAACCCACATGGGTGATGGACCGTTATTACTTTCATGAGATCACCAGTAATTTGTTTCAATGGCTTTTTCCCATGTAGCAATTATGCTTTGGAAAAGCAGGGCAAAATCTTACATTATTTTTCAAATGCAGCTTATGTCTCAAGGGAGGATTGAGGTATTTCCCCATCCACATATTTAACCTCTTAAACACCAATTCTTTGAGATACACATTACAGGTGGATTGTCTCAACCGAAGCCTCAAACCTGAGTTTAAAGACCTGAGCAAGTCTGCTGATGACCAGGGCTCATGAAGGTCTCTCATTCATAGGGTTGGCATCAGACAAAGCTGACTTGATGGCAAATAGTTTCTCCTCCCTCCTTCCCTCTCCCAGTGTATCCAGTGAACTTGAATACTATACAGATCCTACCATTCCCAACAAAATCTGTGCAAGGTAGTTCCTATAATTAACATGAGGCAGACAGTTTAGAGAGCAGTTGTACAGGATCTGCAGAGTATTGGCAATGTTTTGCAGGACAGAACTATACTGTTGGGCAGCTTCCATATTGCCCTCCAAGCTAACCATTGGCCTTCAAGTGCAGTTAAAAATGCTCTCCACTTAACCTCTGCACATGATATAATACAGATTGTATCCCCCCCCCCGTATAATGCAGAAATCTGTATAATGCAGATTGTTGTTGGTACTTACAGTCTAGAAGTAATGACCTTAGAAGTACAGTCAGCCTTCTGTGTACATGGATTCCTTATCCATGAATTCAGCCATCCATGGCTTGAAAATATTAATATACAGTCTTCTCTCTGAATCTATGGGGGATCAATTCTGGACACACACCCCTTGCAAATTTTGAAATCCACAGATATTCAAGCCCCATAGGCTTAAATGGCTGTACGCCATTCCATGCGCGCCACAGGGGAGCACACCATTAACTTTAATGTAGGTCGCCCCTCTGCAAATAATCAAAACTGTGGATCTCAAGTCTGTGAAAATAGACTGTATATACAGTCACCCCTCCTTATCCATGGATTTTCTATCCATGGATTTAAGCATACACGGCTTGAAAATATTCAAAGAAAGTATAAATTCCAAATAGTAAACTTTGATTTTCCATTTTATATAAGGGACATTGTTTTTGCTCTGCCGTTATATTTAATGGGGCCTGAGCATCCATGGATTTTGTTATCCATGGGGGATCCTGGAACCAAACCTTGTTATCCAACAAGGTCCCACTGTATATACATAAATTCCAAAAAGCAAACCTTGATTTTTTAATTTAAATAAGGGATACTGTCATCATCAAGCCTGGGATGGAGTGAAAAAGACAGGTCCATCATCATCATCATCATCATCATCATCATCATCATCATCATACCATTTTACTACATCATTGTACTTAATGTGACTGGAACATCCACTGATTTTGTATCCATGAGGTGTCATGGAACCAGTTGTGTGTGTTTATCTGTGTTTTACTTTTTTATTATTTTAAATCAGTGTTATGGTGTTTTGGTCTGGGGTTTTTAAATTATTCTTAAAGTGGGGGGTTTTGCAAACATTTTTAATGAGTTATGGAAGATGCCTTGGGTCCTGGCCTGGGAGAAAGGCAGAATATAAATAAAGTAAGTAAATTAGTAAATAAATAAATAAAAATAGCCAAACCCCAGAAGATGGAAAGGTCCCACTGTAATGACCTAGAAGGAGCATTGTTACCTGTGACTAGTTCCTTTGGGGAGTAACCAGGGAGTAATAACTTTACTTTTTCAAAGTAATGTAACAAAATCAAGGTTACTTTAATGGTGCAATAAATAACTTTTTATAATTACATGAAAAATTACTTTCCAGGCTATTTTAAGGGGCATTTTGACAGGAGGTTTTCAAGTTTTATGCCTGTGTCTCATTACCTCTAAGAGTTCCCTCTTCCCTTAAAAAGGAACAGAAAGTAATGGGAAAACATTGAGCAGGGTAGCAACTAATGCCAGCATGTTAACTTTTACCTACTGGCAAAGGGTTATGTTTTAGGCACTGTGCTAGATAACAGAACAGATTGATTTTTGAAATAGATAACACTCTGAGTTCTGGGGTGCCATGTTCATATCATGCAGCAAAATGTTTTTGTTCTAATCCGTCTTTTTTTTTTCATACACTACGTCTTCTGTGTCTCTCTGTTTGTAGCAGGTGATGTGAATCTACCATGTTCTTGTTTTAGAAAATAAAGTTTTGTTATCTTTAGCAGGTTCCTTTCTATTTTGCCACCGAACTACAAATTGTTATTATGAAGTAGCTTAACTCCGAGGTCTGAGAACAAATGGCTTGTCTTATTTTTGTCCCTGCAGCCATTGGAGTTTGGCCTGTATTTCTGTCATCACACTCTTATCTGAGGCCTTATAGAACCATTATCTCTTTCTGCTCAAGTTTTATCTGGACATAGCTTCATGTCTCTTTAGTTTCACTGACACCAGGAAACCAGCAATGTGTCTCTGCCTACTGAACTGTGTGGCAAAATGATTTCACTTTTGTAGTTTCTTAATAGTTATCTTCCATATCTTTGTATTGCCATCCTTAACTATGAAGTTAACATTCTCTTTCTGGTCCATTCTCCTTATTCTCTCTCTCTCTCTCTCTCTTTGTGTGTGTGTGAAATGTTATTGACAGAGGGAGAAAAACCACTCAAATAATACTTTCTGCAGATATCTCCTTCATCTCTGAAAGCAGATTGTTCGCTTCTTAGTCTTTTTCCCCCACGGAGTAAATGTTGCATTGTTCAAACCAAATCCACATTTTATACTGATTATTTGAGATAATACTGGCATCCATCAGCTCTATTCTGGGCTATTTGGTACTGCCAGTGGCTTCTAACTAAAGATATTATCTTTCCCTAATTTAATTTCTGATGACTTCCATGAGATAAACAGAGCCAGAAGGAGATGTATCCTGGTTTCTCCTTCTTGCAGCATTTCCTATGCCCATCCTCCTGTGCATTCCAGCAAACCCTTTTGCTCTGTTTATGAGCTTTGTCTAATTTATGCAACAATAAAGAGGGTTCAAAATGGCTAGTAATGAAATCTGTTGTTTGGTGGGAGATTTAGTATTTCTTTTAGTGATTTGAGTATTAGTTCTCACAGGAAGAGTGCTTGAAGCCTCACATTAAACTACAAATCCCAAGATTCTCCCAGGAATCATGACAGTTAATGTGATATTAAATTGTACATCCCTGTCATAAGTCACATCACTCTGTAATATGGCAGATGTACTTGAATCATGTCAGCTCAGGCCCAGTTTAGAATAAAAGTTTCATCTTATTTTGCTTTAATTTTGTGGGTGCCCCTGTCTCTTTTGATTCCACTCACAAATAATTCCTTATAATTTACCTGTCTCCATATTTAAGCTCAGTTAGAGAGAGAATTGTAGAACAGCCCCAGTAATTTCCTTGGAAGTATATATGGGATATAGCTAGAGTATTCCACAGGCTATATACTTCAAAAATAAATAAAGAACAAGAAACAGTAATTCAATGTCGAAGAACAGGCTTCATCTAAATTAGCTGACAGCACTGAATAAGCTAAGCAAAAGCTTACTACCAAGTACTCAACCCATGTTTCACTCTCATAGATACGCTGACACACTGCTTTAATTAAAGTCTTATCTGTGAAAACATTTGCCTGGAACACTTTTTCACCTCCAAGGCATTTTAGTTCCCACAGTCTGTTAATACATCACACACTGGTTTCCTAGAAAAGCAACTCCCTCTCCCTCTTTTTATCTATATATCTCCACCAAGGACTTTGTCCCTGTGTTTCGTCTTCATTAGGGCTCAACCCGTGTATAGGCATTGGGTTTTGCTAAAGGCAGAGCTGTTATACTACAGTCTGAAACTCTTTTCATCACTATTCTGTTTCCATAATGCTTCCCAGTTTACAGGTTCCTCATTCCCCCCCTCCCCACCGGGCAAAAGGGTACATTCTACTGTACAGTTTTCACAGGCTGCACTGGTCTCACAATTGGTTTAGATCTTACTTGACTGGCAGATCTTTTGCAGTAGTTGCAGGTGGTCAGACTTCTTCTCCTGTTCCCTTATCTGTTGGAGTTCCCCAGGGCTCTGTTCTGGGTCCCCTTCTGTTTTCTCTCTATACACTGTCCTTAGGAAAACTCATCAGCTCTTTTGGCTTTTCCTACCATCTGTATGCCGATGACACCCAGCTGTATCTTTCCACCCCTGACCTTTCTCCAAGGCTTGAACAGCAAGTTTCGTCTTGCCTCACAGCTGTCTCGCAGTGGATGCGCTATCGGCGTTTGAAGCTCAACATGTCCAAGACGGAGCTTCTTGTCTTTCCTCCTAAGCCCAACCTTCAACACTCCTTTTCTGTCTCTGTGGACAACATTTCCATTCAACCAGTCCAGCAAGCCCGCAGTCTTGGCTTTATCTTTGACTCTTCTCTGTCGTGTATCCCTCAGATCCAGACCACAGCCAAGGCTTGTAGATTCTTTTTGTACAATATTGCCAAAATCCGACCATATCTCTCCGCCTCTACTGCCAAGATCCTGGTCCATGCCCTAGTGATCTCACGACTTGATTACTGTAATGTCCTCCTGGCTGGGCTTCCTTTTTCTCACCTCCGTCCTTTAATCTCTGTCCAGCATTCAGCTGCACGCATTATCACTTCCACCCACCGCTCTGACCACATCTCTCCTGTGTTGGCATCCCTTCACTGGCTCCCCCTCCCTTTCCGCATTCAGTATAAGCTCCTGCTGTCCACGTTTAAAGCCCTCCATGGACTGGCCCCTCCCTACTTATCAGACCTTCTTTCTCCTCACCTTTCCACTCGGGCCCTCCGTTCTGGTAGTCAAGGTCTGCTGTCTCAGCCCAGGATTTCCTCTGCCCCATCCCGGATTCGCCCCTTTTCACTCGCTGCCCCTCACTCCTGGAACCTTCTTCCCCCAAAAGCAAGAGCCATCACTTCTTTAACCAGCTTCAAAACGGAGTTGAAAACCATCCTGTTCAGAGAAGCCTTCCCAGGCATTGCATAATTGTCGCTTACTATTTGATGTTCTTGTGGTGCCTGTTTATTGAACCATTTCCTGTATTGCTATGTACTGTATATGTATTATCCTACTTGAGAGTATGTATTTTCCCTGGAAAACAATTAACCATCCATTATGAAGCCTCTGCCTTGGTCCAGGCCTTGGAGGTAGAGAGGAACTGCTGGACCTCTTACCCTTTCCTGTCACCACTCCCTTCTCCTTCTGTGTTCATGTCTTTTTAGATTGTAAGCCCGAGGGCAGGGAATCGTCTAACTAAAAGATTGTATGTACAGCGCTGTGTAAATTTACAGCGCTTCATAAATAAAGGTTAATAATAATAATAATAATAATTGATGTTGTTCTTGCTAAGTGCAGGTGATGTGGTTCAAACGTCAGATTAAGGAGCATCAGATTGAGATCCCCATATAAGCCTAAAGCTCTCTGGCCACAATCCTGTATGGCTGAGTGTAGTTTGGCAGGTCTATATGTGGATAATAAAATGCACATGCATGACTTACTGAATAGCCTCTGAAGTGCATCATGCAGCCATTCCATGCCTTAAGGGCAGGCTTACAGAAACATCTGGCTATGTCCTTTCGCCAAGGACAAAATAGTCATATCATCACCGAGGCCTCTGTCTATGGGGACATGCATGCATAAGGGAAGATCAATTCCCCTCTCGGCCATGGAAACCCACTGCGTGACCTTGAGCAAGCCACACACTCTCAGCCACAGAAAACCCCATGATAGGGTCACCTTAGGGTCACCATAAGCCAGAAATGACATGAAGGCACACAATGACAATGACAATGTGTGTCAAGAACAGCCTCTATGTATTTCTCTCAGTATTTCTCAGCCTAACTTGCCCACCCCAAACAAGGATGCTATGAAAATAGAATGTCCAAGTTTTGTTTGGTGTACCATTGGGGGGGGGGGATGTCCCCAACAAGTAAAATAATTTGAGAAACAAAACGTTCCTAAGGAAAAGTCAACAGTGAGAAAGTCTGAAAATTATAAATACTGAATAATAAAAATAATAAAATACTGAATACTAAATTTAATCATAATTGTATACTAATGTTTATAGAAAGAAGTCACACATACAGAGTACAGTTGGCCCAAGTATATGTATCTTATACCTCCTTTAGCATTTTTAAAAAATATATAAACACCCAAATTCACTCATTAATTATAATCAGGTGTGTAATGTATGAATAAGTCAAATATTTTGGAAACATACATAACAAATGATGGGAAAACTAGGACTGGTTGCAGGCTGTAGCTGTCTGTCAAGTATACTCTCAAGGGCAAACTGCATCTTAGGTTTAAGAAACAGCACACAGCTCATATTGTTTGTGAGTTTCATTTACTTAAAAGTAAGTATGAGGGCCCTGATCCAAGCTGGGACTGCTGTGTACAGTATAGGAAGGGAAAGTCTACACCTTCCATTGCAAACATCCTGTTCTAAATTTTTCACACATAACACCAAGAGTCAAAGAACTCCCATTGGTATTAGTGGGAATTTCTGTTCTCACTAATTGCCACGTGGGGATTGTCAGGAGGGGTTTAACTAAGAAGAGGAGTAAATCTCACCTTCCCATGTGCTGCAGCCCTAATTTAAATACCTTCTCCTTCCTGTCACAAATTTGGAAGGTGTTCAGCATTAGATCAGATTCTTTGAGGAAGGATGGGCCATGTGTGCCCATCTCCACACTTTGGGGATCTATTTAAAAGAGCTGGGGTTGAAACATGTCAGGACTAAGGCCAGCTTAGATTTGTTGAACCTGCTTCACTCCTAGGTGCTAAGATAGGGGACTCCCGTACAGTAGTTTATGCCCATGAGAACACCCATATCCTCCCATCCCATGCTTCTCCTAGCAAGTGGGTTGAGGCCGGGCCTTCATCATATAACAGACAGTAAAGCTTATCAGACGGGGAACAGGACATCCTTGTCCCATCATTTCCCCATCCTTGTCCCATCCTTCCTGTGTGATCCCAGGAAGGACTTTCAGATGATGTCACGCTGATCTGGACGCTGTCCCATCCAAGAAGCACAAATGACAGTGATTGCGTGAAAGATTTCATATGACATTGCACTGATCTTGTCATTGTCCCGTCAGTGAGGTGGAATTGTCCCGTCCTTGCCCTTCATTTTGTATTAACGGCAGAACCTATTAATGCAATTCCACTTCAGTGACAAGTTTATGACAAGATCAGCGTGGGAAGTGTGAATGTCTTTCGCCCGATCGCTGTCCTGAATGGGATAAGAACAGGGTTAACTCCTGTCCCTCATCTGATAATCTCTAGTGTCTGGATCCATACACTTTGATGTACCAAGATCTGACAGTTGTTATCAATAAAGTTGTACCCCCTCTTTTTAAAACTTCAGAAATGTATTTGTGTGTGATTATGGTTTTCTAGGAGTGCAGCTGGGGGGGAGATTGCCCCCCAATAAGAATTGTATCCCCATAATGAAATTTTCCTATCATTTCCATCAATTTCTAACATTGCAGTAGCCTAAAACTTCAGACGACCCTTTAGAAATAGAGTTTAGGCGTCCAAAGAAAATACTGCAGTTATCAAAGGAATATAAAGACAGCATCATCCTCATCCTCATCATCAATTTCTTGGATATAAGAGTTTAAGTATGCATGAGTTTCAGTATCTTACTCTGTAGTAGAAGGACTAACAAAATTTTTATTTGGAGGAATAATTCTTTCCAATTTGTAGGAGCAGTGCCCTAATTTTATCACATTATAGCTATACCCCACGCCTCCCTCTTCCTCCATTCCGCTTTTAACCATTGGGTCTGTGCTTCAAACTGCATATTAAGTGTAATGTGCAGTTTGACCCTGTATTGGAAAGTTACCTTTCTTACCACGTCAAACATCTCTTAGAGCTGAAATAATAAATGTCTTTTCAGGAAATGTTCACTGCAGGGGGAAAGGCAGGAGACTAATCAACCTTTTAAAACCTTCTGCAGATGAAAGCAAGGACACTAGTTAATTATAGCATCCCTGTTAAGTATTTCCTATAGGAGAAGTTACACGCTGCCTTTTAAACATCATCCTACCCACTATAATTATCAAGTAAGTGACTGGAAGAGTGGACAAGGGTATCTCTATCTTTAAATTCTTGGCTGTGGATGCCATAAATAAATAGCCCTCTCATTCCATGCACTTTTCAGCTGTGAAAGTCATTATCTGGAGAGATAGCAAGGGGTTCCATTTACACCAGCCCTGGTCAAAAAAGACTCACAGATGTCATACAGTTCCCTTAGAATGCACTGTCTCCCTTAATTTTTTTCCCCTTGGTTTTTTTGGCATGCCATTTCTGTTTTCTCAATTAGTTGAGGCAAGTGTAACATTTTCAACAGCTGCCAAACCTGCAAGGAGCAATGTGGGATCTTTTTTCCTTTTTAATGACTGCAGGGGTTATTATCAATTTAGTTAGTGATTTTCACAGTGTAGTGAACACATCATCAATGTTAATACACACATGAGAACTGTGTAGTGCCCATTTCTTGCAAAGAGGGTTTGTATTCCTGTCTCTCTTCCTTTGTCTCTTTTTAATGTGCATTTTTATTTATTTTATATTTAATGTGTATTTATTTATGGGCATGTTTATTTTATTTGCTCTTCGTACTGCATTGAAATCAGCGAGGAAGCTGATTGTCTTGCTTACCATGAAGCAAGGTTTTTCAGGACTAAAGAAGAGATGTGTAATTTTGACATAGCTGGAGACCAACTTTCAGCCCCAGAACTCTCCAAGAGCTGCAAAGACTATCAAAAATCCTCCAAACCAGAGGGATTCTGGGTGGGACAGAATAGGCTTTCTGGTTTCAAAACCAGTTTCTAGTTTCAAAAAACTGCTATTTTAGTTATCTTAAAGAGTATACAAGAACTAGCATAGTGTAGTGATTTGAGCATTGGACTACAATTCTGGAATCCAGGGTTCGAATCCACATTTGGTGATGGCAACCCACTGGGCGATCTTGAGCAAGTCACTCTCAGCTCAGAGGAAGGCAAAGGCAAACACTCTCTGAACAAATCTTGCCAAGAAAATTACCATAATTTAGAAATGACTTGCAAGGTTGCAATACACTCCTTGCAACCTACTTTAATAGTTGAATTGGCACCCCTAAATACTTAAGAAGAGGAAAATCCACCAACTTTTTGCCAGAAAAGAGTGGTCCAGGGAAGTCAACTATGGAAAAACCTCCTCGTGGCTGCATGTGGTCCCCCCCGGCCCACATTTCACTTACACCTGCCCAAAAGACATGATGGCAACTTGTGAGTCAAGTGTTGGCTTGAGGCCTGTTACAGACTGCCAAAATAAAGCTGCTTCGGGTCTCTTTGGAGGTATGCTGTTTAAACGATGCAATCAAGAATCAAGAATCAAGAAGCCACACCAAAGCTGCCCTCCAGTGCTTAGGAATGGAGTGTGGCTTTGGCGCGACCTCCGGACTCTTAGGACCCATGTATCATTTAAATAGCATACCTCCAAAGAGACCTGAAGCAGCTTTATTTTGGCAGTCTGTAACAGGCCTGAGATTCCTTGAAAAAGTTCTCTGTGAGCCATAAGTGGGACCTCTGCCTCTTCTCTGCCTCACTGCTGTTAACAATATAAAACATGTGTTACCATAGTGATATCCCATTTCTTCACTGATTATTATTTATAGAAAGGGAAGAGCTAGAGAGGCTACACATTTGGAAAATGTTTTGGGGAAAGTTTGGTTGGGTTTTTGTTGCCACTACAAATGGGTCGGAAGCCTGTCCACCATTTTGTAAGTACCCATGTAGGATTCCAGCCAGTTAATGACTACTAACTTTTTACTTTTTAAAAGGAAGTATGAGTGCGGTTTAGTTGATGTATGATTGCCACAGCTCCAACCTGACATTCAAAGGGGCAGCATCAAGCCATCCCTGCAGGGCCATCTGTTTCAGCCCTAAGTAATCTCTCATGGCCCATCTCCTCCAAACCTGACACAAAGGCCATTTACCCATGTTCCAATATCCTGTAGAATGGACTTCCTTCTCCCATGGTGCTGATGCCTGATAAAGCAGGTTGGAGTGGGAGTTGTGACTATGGCAATCATGTCAAAATAATTATTAAGTAGAAATCTGGTATATCATGAATATTGAACAGTTACAGATATGTAAATCTAAGTAACTGTTCTGTATTCATGAGGTCAGTTGTGCCAGTGACTGGAGAGCGGGACAATGATGTTTCCTTCAGATTTGGGGAAGTTGAGCTAGGAGAGGTTACTTAGTTATACTTAACTAAGGTCCAAAACCCACTGCAGCAATAATCCAGTTTGAGACCGCTTTAACTGCCCTGGCTCCATGCTAGGGAATTCTGGAAACTGTAGTTTTGTGAGACATTGAGCCTTCTCTGTCAGAGAGAGCTCTGGTGCCACAACACCAGGATCCTTTAGCACTGAGCAGGGCAGTTCAAGTGGTCTCAAACTGGATTATTTCTGCAGTGGGTTTTGGCTGTAAATTGAAACAGGATTTTAGCAAACATCCCAGGCTTTTCTCCTAAGTAAGTGCTCCTAGCAATGAAGCCTAAAACAGTAGATCTAAAAGTCAATAAATTACACCAAACAGTAAAAGTCATCTTGAGCAGCCATCTTGAGATCAACGGTACTAATAAACAGGCATTTTGAAAAACCTGGAGAATTAAGCAAGTAGACCTCCCTAGAGTGGGCCTTCTGAACATGGAGACCTGCAATAGAAGAAGAAAAGTTCCCTTGACTTCACTTGGCAGGCATGCAGACCTCATCTGTAAAACTTTAGGGCTGATTTCCTGAGCATGGCAATGAATCATTTGTGGCCTTTGGTAATTTGTCTTTTTTTTCTGTCCTCCCTCTGTTTGCAATCACAGAAAGCACATTCTAAGCCAAGAGGAATGGATCTCAGTTGGGCATTTGCCATCCCATTGTTTTTAATGCCTCAAGCGGAAGTACACCAGGAGCCCTATCAAGTTCCATTCCCACCTTGTCTGAAACAGTTGCTCAAAATAAGCTCACCCTTATCTCTCTCCCTCTCTCTGCCACATATGTCTTGCTCTTATTTTAAAGCTCTTAGCACCAGTTGCTCTGCTTGCTGTCCATATACAGTATCAAATACTCTGCCTGAGGAAATCCCTACTCAATTCCTTGAGTGCCATCCCTTTTCTCAGTTTGTGACTGGTGACAGGTGCCTCTTTACATTTTGGATCTGATATGGTTTACAAATGGTCCCACAACCCCAGGATCGGTGATGCAGTAAGCATGTGCACCACCAGCAGACCCTACAAGTTAACATATTTGCTGATTCCTCTGAAATGCAGCTCCTGGTTCTGTGCCAAAGAATTATCAAAACATAGCACAATTACAGAAGGGTGGGGGCAGTGTGGCAAGAGCATGCTGGGGATTGCAGGGAATTTCGAATGAGCTACAGGAAGGGGTGATTTGAAGAAGGATATGCTTACAGGGACATTCAGCAAGATCCAAAGCCACAGAGAATCTTCCTTTCTCTTCTGTGAATGGTCTACACTTGCAGAGTCTCAGGCCTGAGACCAAACACATCCAGGTCCAATGCAACAAAAGTGATGGGATGGCTGGTGATCCAGGGTCACCGAGAGAAAGACGATCACAGACACTGGGTAAGCACAAGAGCTTCTTCAGCTTGAAGCAGAAGGGTCCATCACCATTACTGCTTCCTCTTCTCTCAGCCACCCATTTTGCTTTTGTTTCTGTGTTTAGCTTTCTTAATAGAAGCAGGATGTGTCTGCTCATCAGTGATCACTACCTCACTCTGGGTAGACTTTGGGTCATTATGGGTGAGGTGGCCATGGAAACCGCCTATGCTGTTATACAAAAGCAGCACAGGCTGTCTCTGTGATCACCTACCTTCCAAAGACTTGGTCTGATGTTCACTTCAGAGCAAGCCACATTAGCAACTCCTGGCACTAAATCAGACGGGTGCTTTATGGTTGACAGGCAGCAACAGCAGTGGTGGTCATGGCTAGGAAATCACATAGCACTCCAATTGTTGTTGGACTGTGGCCCTGTCTGCATGGACCAAGCAAAACAGCCTCCTCACGTCCTCTTGATGAGGAGTTTGGACAGTGTATGGCCCAAACCCAGGTGCTAATGTGAACAGTTGGTCAATGTCTGGATCATTCAGTGCCAAACCCAGGGCATTTAATATGCATTTTAAAACTCCCTATTCACTCAAAATCCTCTCGTGAGATCCAGAGCCCTCAGTTGCAATACTGGGCAACTGTTTGAAACATGTGCCGCAGTGCTGCCTGTCATGGTGGCAGCCAGGTGGCAGAATAGGATGTGCATGCAAACAGCTACTCAGTGTTGCAATGGAGGGCCCCAAGTAATGGGAAGACACCACCAGCAACTCTCACCAGCCCTATCTTGAATAGCTAATGGGGAAAAATGCTTGTAGTTCAGCAACATCTGGAGGCCCATATGATTCCCACCCTGCACTAGACTGAGAGGACCACACAATTCATCTCCCCTCTTAATCTATTACATGAGGCAATAGTCTTGCCTGTCTCACAGGAAGCTTAATTCCGCACTGACAGGCAGAAGTCAATTATCAGATCTGACAAACAAGAACTGGATTAGAAGCTGTAGAAACAGTCATTGACCATTCAGAAATCAAATGCCAGATTTGATGGATGAGGCACAATGAAGTGAAGTAGGCCAGCACCTATATGACTCTAGGTAAGCTGAGAAAGCCAGTCAGAAAGTCACCTCATCATGACACTGCTAAACTATCCTTGAAGAATAGGTGGTGTGGGGCCTGCCTTTCCTTCGTGTGAACAAAATGAGCAGACTACCTTCAGGACATGACACAAACTGGCAACCTGGTGGGTTCACTTGCCCTAGATCCTAATCAAAAGTTTATTCCAGAAGATGATGCAAGAGCTAAAGTGCTGGAGACTGGCAACTGGAGTCTAATCTGCACTGTAGAAATAATGCAGTTTGACACCACTTTGGCTCCATGCTATGGAATCCAGGGATTTGTAGTCCCTTATGACACCAGAACTCTCTGACAAAGAAGATTAAATATCTCACAAAACTACTGGTTGAAGGTGGATTTAGGAATTGATGAATTTCTCAATTTTGTTGTGTTCCACATTATCTTTTTAAAATAACTTATACAATTTATAGACAAATTCAGGAGTTCTGGTGTATTCTCTACTGTTTGCACCAGCTAAATTCATTAACTACAGCTCTTTCCAACATAACAAAGATTAAGTTGTTGTTTTACTGTCTATGATGTGGCTGTTACAGATAGGAACCTATCAGATAAAAGAGGCATCAACCCTAATTCAGTGCCACAAACTGCTGAATGCACACAGATTCAGACCCAGTCTTTTAAAAGCTAAGCACACAAATGCCTGAATGGACAAATGTGTCAGATCTGCTTTCCTTCACATTTTTTTCTTTCAAAATTTCCATTAAATATATGAGGAAAGTTGTTAATCTTGGAAAGTTCTTATAAGAAACCAAAGTCCCTACCCATATTTGGACACCCTGCACAAAATTGCATCTAAACTTCATTTAGACTTTATGTGCAATCTTCGTTTACCAATAATCCACTGTACATTGTGATTCTGTTTCGAAGAGATTATCACATGAGGCTAAAAACCAGAATTTTAACAGGATAAAAACATTTTTGCAGTACTACATCGTGTCCATCCTTATGCTACCTTTCCTTCAATCCATGACTGTTGTACACTTTTTCATTGACAGGCAAAACCTGTCAATAGGGTCCCAATGTCACTGCTGCTCCATGACCCCTTCCTGCAGTAGGTCCCTTCAGGGAAGTTCTGCTTCCCAAGGAAGTCATGTGGTGGGAGTGGTTCTGCTCCTTTCCCCCTTGCAGCAATCCCGGCTAGCAACTTAGCAACTTCCAATGTCCAAGCAGGCTGCTGTATGTCAATGTGCTTCAGAAGATGAGAAGAGGAGTGGCTCCAGCTGGCTCCAGGAGGTGGTTGGCTGCCATGATTGCTTGCCCCACTCCTCAACTCCTGAATCACATTTGCACATTTGCTAGCTTGTGGAAGGAGTTGGCAGCCAGGATCACTTGTCTCCCTGCTTCCTCTCTTCCCTCCATCCCCCACTGCCAACTTCTCTTCCCACCTCCCCTCGCAGAGTTCCCAGCTGCCAACATCTTCCCCAAACCAACTGCTATGTGTCAATGTGCTTTGGGTGCTGAGAGTAGGAGCATCTCCAGCTGGCTTCAGCAGGTGGTTGGCTGCCGTGACCACTAGTTCTCCCTTCCCAAAGCATAGTCACATACAGCAGCTGGCTTGGGGAAGATGCTGACAGC
Organism: Sceloporus undulatus; assembly: GCF_019175285.1. Lineage (NCBI taxonomy): Eukaryota > Metazoa > Chordata > Lepidosauria > Squamata > Phrynosomatidae > Sceloporus > Sceloporus undulatus. Next base: position 148,450,158 of record NC_056522.1, on the reverse strand, counting down.
CAGGTTCATTTGTCTCTCCACTCCCTCTCTTCCCCCTACTCCCACTGCCGATTTCTTTCCCCCATCTCAAAGTGTGGGGCTCATGTGTAAATATGCTTGGTGGAAAGAAAGTGGACACAGTGGCCATCTTCAAAAGCTGGCTGAAGCCACTCCTGTTCCTCTCTCCTGAAGCATATTCATACACCAGACAGTGAGTGGCAGCCTGCTGGCATGGAATGATTCTTGCTTGCTGTTTGCGCTCTTCCCACCACAAAGAAAGAAAGGGTCCAAGCCTGCCCAATTACAGCCATACCACCCCATGCCTGCTGAGCTGCAGCTTCCACTATCTCTAGCTGCCTGGGGTTCCTGCTGTGGCTTCTGCTATTCCTCTCCCCCTGCTGTGCCCCCCCCCCCCATGCCCCTATCCTGGCCAGACATTGAATATGGGCACTCTGAAAGTGCTTCCCACGTTTGGCAGTGCAGAAAACAGATCACACCACCATGTATTGCCAAAGCACTATCATAGGGGGAAATGTGATGAGAAATTATGCCAAACCTGTATGCTTCTGTTCCTAAACTAGTGTGATTATGACAAGACAGAAGGCTGGTGTGATAATGTCCTGAGGCTCAGCCAGAGCTACAAAGCAGAGGTCTGCAACCTACACTACCTGAGATGAGAAACTAAATGGCATACTGATGCAAAAACACTGCCTTGTAGAAGTACAAATATTCTTACCCCATTGCAGAGTTTGACTCCTCTCAATGTCAAACATATGGCATTGGTGAGATTTAAAAAGGCTGATCTACATTTCACATGTTTTGCTGAGTGGAAGCTTAGGGACAAATTTCCAGAAGGCGCTCCCAAATGGATCACGATTTTCAAGAAACCTCTGTTTCCCAGCACGCTAAGTTCTCGTTTGAACAACAAGAACATTTCCTGTTTGAAGAAGGAGATAGTCAACATTCACTATTACCCTGTTTCCTCTTCTATTAGTGTTTGCTAAATCAAAGGCTCCTGAAGGCATCTCTGGAACACAGTTATAAGGATGTAAAGTTAAGGACACAGTTAGGAGGATGTAAAGAATAGTCTCTTTTTTTTCTCATCCTTGATGAAAAGGAGTGCCTCTACTATCAGAATTCTCCACCAAGAAAATTCTGGATTTAAGGACTTTGCAGTTTGGTTCCTTTTTTCACCTATGTGTTTCCCTGTTTAACCATGTGTTTTGTTGTTCCTGCTGGTGTTGTTGTTTTTGTTTTTGCATAAAAGGTTGTTTTATTTGCAGGAAATATGCTTTTCTAGGGCGGTACCCCCCCAAAAGTTTCCACTTTCAAAATTATATTTTACACTTACACATGCACACTGCCCCTTTTGGGGCAGGCATGTGGGTGGGTGGGTGTACACACATGCATGCACCTGTGTGTGTGCACATGTGTGTGAAGTATTTAGTCCAAAAAGTCCCACGTTGCAAATAGTCTTCAAAAAGGAAAACATTTTCTTGTTTTCTGTAGCAGCAGGGAGCAAACAGTTGGAATTGTTCATTCTTGCAAGCAAGGATGAAATAAAGATTTGCATTCCTACAATAATAATATGAGAGGAAAGAGAATTGATGCAAAAGGGAACTCTGGAAGTTCTTTTTAATTCGAAGATCTACGAAGTTCAGAGTATTATTTGAGGGATACCATGGGTTAATCTAATCTAATACTATGTATACTCCAGCTGGTAATGGATCCTCAAGTAATTTAAAAGAAGCATCTGATATTAATGCACAGTTATAACTAGTGTGTCAACTACCTCAATTCCTGATCTGATATGGCTACAGTGAATCATTACTTGGTTTCATCCCATTTAGGTTATTGTAAGCACTCTATGTGGGCTGCCTTTGAAAAGTCCCTTTGGAAAGAAATTTCATTCAGCCTACAGTTTCACTGTCAGATTGTGAATGGGGACTGCTGGTCACAAGATGCATACCATGCCGGTATTGCAACATCTCCTCTGTCTGCCAGTCTGTTTCTGGACACAATGCAAACTGCTGTTTATGACCTACGAAGTTCTACAAAGTTCAGAGCCAAGATATGTGAAGAACTGTAATGTCTTATGTGCACATGCCCATGCTCTAAGATTTGTGGGAGAAGGCTTGTATTGGCCAGCCAGCATCCTAGGTGCATTTGGTGAGGACACAAGAGAAAGAGAGAGCTTTCTTGGTGGCTTCTCCCAAATTGTTGAACTCTCTTCCCCAAGAGGTCTGGTTGGCCCCCTCCCTGATGTCATTCTGCTAGCAGGTAAATACCTTTTTATTTAAGGAGGTATTTGGTCTTCAGAGATCTTTGAATTAGGCTTTTCTCTCAGTATCACCACCTTCCCTGGTCTGTTTGGTGGGAACATGGAAGAGGGCCTTCTTGCTAGTTGTTCTCAGGCTTCCTCTCTAGGAAGGCTAAAATGGTTCCCTCCTTGCTATCTTTCCATTGGCAAATGAAAACCTTCGTGTTCCAACAGTGTTTTAGGCACTGACCAAAAGGGCTTTTAATGATGTGCCATCTCCTTGGTTTTTATCATTTGTTTTTCAATTGAATTGTTTTAAATGGGTATAATTCACCCCAGTAGTGGGGAAAAGGTAAGGTATAACTGAACACAGTAAATGGTTGCTGTTAATGTTCCTCATTCCATAACATTAAAGAATTGTAGTCCATCCTAAATTAAATATAACTGATATCCATACATCAAGTAATGCTTAGAGCTCTTACAATGAAACCAATTTCACTTTAAAATTCTGAGTTTTTACTGGGCCTTCCAGCATGGTTTCAATCCAAAGAAAGTTACTAAATGCCACACTAAATACCATGGGGCAGATGAATCATAATTTCCACTGATGATAAAGTGATCTGACACTTGGCTTGCTTTCTGTGAATTATGTGGTTTGCGTGATTAAAGTTCATGTACGCATACTGAAATCCCACTGACCAATTTAAACAGATACATAAATGTCACTTTAAGCAAATAGAAAGTGTCAGGTCTATCCATATGTAATCATTCTTTAGGCTTGTCCTCCCCTTTTAAGAATCTTCCTAATAAAAGACATGTAGACCTTACCATAATTGCCAAATTCATTAATAGTACAGTTGTTCCAGACAGTCTTAGTTCTTTAAGGGACACAGATTCCTGGCTAAAATGGTGTCATCTCCACTTTACTTTGTTGTTTGGTATGACAACATCAAGTTGCACCCAATCAGTTCATGTTTCATGTCTTTCACTGTGGTCTAGCGAGCCATTGCTTTTGGTGGCTGCTTGAGCTGAATTAATGTTTCCCTTGGCCAGAGTCACACTAGCAAAACAAACTGTGCCAGCAGCAAATAACTGCACAACTGTTTGGAATAGCAACACCACAGCACCATCCCCCTGCAGGCCTTGGAGAGCATAGATGCACACAGTCATAATGCAGGAATGCAAAACAGGTGTGGTGAAAGCCATCTCATTCAAAAATGGCACTGGCCTTCCTTAGTAAGATGTAATTCTAGAGGGTAAGTAACAATTATAAACCTTCCAGACATTCTGAAAATAGACAGTGTTCATTTATATTTGGCATATCTTTGGAAATTCTAGTTTTCACAGGTCCAGCCAGTTGTTGGGACATTTGCAAGTTTTCAGTTGTTAGGATCTTCTTCAGGTACACACACACACATATCAGATAGTGGGTTTTTTTTTTAGTATATTGGCATTTTTTAGTTTTCTGTAGAATGCTCTGATGGTTCAATGATCCTTTGAATTTGGCAGTGAGACTTCAGCAGGCTTCCAGATGTAATGATCCTGAATCACATGGAGCCCAAAAGATGTGAATATCTGACAAAATGTATCTCTCAAAAGACAGAGAAGCCATCCACTTTTGTAATGCCCTCACTTTTATAGTGTCCTCTTACATGTCTGCTTTTTACATGAAGACTAAAACAGTAATTTCAACGAGTGTGAGAGAAGGTCTGAACGCTAATGATGAAATAAGGCTGTTATTAAAATGCCCCTGCTTAAGAGACAACCTAGGCATTACTCACAGTTTATTTTATTTATTATTCATTGGAAGGAATCATATGTTGCTTTTTTAAAAAGAAGGCCTTCAAAGGAATAGAGCATTTAAAAAAACCAATAACATCACTGTAAAATATAAATACAAAACACAGAACCAAGTAGAATCGGAAAACAGGCCAAAAAGAGGTTTAAAAACCAAAAGTTTAGAATAACAACTCAGTTTTCAGTTTTGAGGGGTTGCTGTAGAGAAAGTCCTGTCACCTTTACCTTTGAACAACCAAGCCCCTCTCTGTATGTGTGTGTGATATTAACCTCTGACACTTTAAAAATGTAGAGCATATTAGAGAAAGAATTAGGAGGAATGGTTCAGAGGAGAATCTAAATTTCCTCACTTGAAATTTTGCTTCCCCAAGTTGCCCATCTCAAACAGCTGTACCCACCACCCACTACCCCACATTGCTCCAAACTGCAAAAACGCATTTGAAACCCCATGGAAAAGAAAAGTCTATGAACAGGCAAATCGGGAAAAGTCTATAAACAGGCAGTTTGGGAGAGAAAAGTCATTTCTTTCCATCTTCTTGTCAATTTGCACTGTGCGAATTGCAACTGAAGGTTTCCAGTGGGCCTTTTCCCATTTTTCAAGAACTGGTGATTGTGTTTTAGCAATCTGCTTCAACTGAAACTTCATTGCAATTCAGACAACTCATCCATGTCATTAGACTTTATTTGAAATTCAGTAACTTTAAAACAAAACCTATCTGCCTATGAAAGCTGGACCAGAACCCGGTCTGAAAATATTCTCTCTATTAATTATCTCTGGCAGGCTGGCTATGTATTAGTCTGTCTGTCCATCCTTTTTTACTTATTTACAGGCATAAAAATACTGTATAGTTTAAATCCACTTCTAACCCTTACACGCCACATGATCTTTCCTTCTTCCAGTGAAGTAGCCAAGAGAACTGGCACCTTACAAAACTACGTCATTCTGTAGGATGGAGCCATGACAGTTAAACTAGGGCCAAACTGTATTATTTGTACAATGTAGATCCACCCTGAGTATTCCTTGCTAAGAAAAGCTTATGAAATTTAGGGGGGCCATCATAAGTTGACAGGTGGCCTGAAGGCGCACGCGCACACACACTCAAATGCTCATAAATTATAATAAAATTCATATTCAAATAAAACATGACACTTTTATATTAGCAATAGCAATAGGTGGATTCTATTCTAGGTTTCTTATGGAAGAGACCATTGGGACCAAAGCACATGGCCCAGAAGGAGTGGCCTTTGGCCACTCTGGTTGTGATCGAGCCAGGGCTGGGGTGACCACATAGCCTTAGAGCAGACTCCAGCTGCTTTGGGGGCATGCATCATGCAAACGCCATCCCCCCCAAAGTGGCCTGAAGCGGCCTTTTTTGGCCTGTGCATTTCAGGCCCACGTCATTCTTCCCAAATAATGCTGTTAACTTGAAAAATCATACAGACAGTAGATAAATATAAGTATTGTAGGGTAGACATTGTGGAACACGTGCACACTATTAGCCCTATGGGTAAGGGCTTTATCACACAAGTTTTGGTCTCATATCGGTTTTGCCACAATCACATTATTAAAAGAGAACAAAGACATACAAGTTTTGGAGCTTTTGTTACCATACCTGTTTACAATAGTGTGACAGGGGATTTTTGTGCCATCAACAGTCCCCTCACTCTTTCTTACTTATTCTTCCCTAACCCACCTCACTGCCCCATGTCCTACCCACCATGTCTTTCTTTTAAAATTTAAATTTGTAATACAATTCTGTATTTATGGGGGTGTGATTTAGTTTTTTTAAAAAAAGAAAACAGTGAAGGGGGGAGAAGAAAACATGCTGCCTGGGAATAGCAAGGGAAAGGAGGTAAAGAGGAGATTTATACTACATGAATGTCCAATATCAGGATTACCATGGACTGTCACTATCATATCTGTATAGTAATGGTATGCATTAACAGTTTTCTCATCAATGAAAAGATGCCCTCTAACAACACTTCAGAGGCCAGCAGCAACTAATCAGAGACTACATAGTGCAATAGTTACTACTAAAGGTATTATTCTTTTGCAAAATTTTTGGTTTAAAACCCATGTGTGATAAAATCTAATTGTAGCCCCAAGTAGAGTTGAACCAGTGAATTGTTTGCTGAATGAATCAATGCTAGGGATAGAGAACATTACCAATATTCTATACTGGATTCTTAGTTATGTCTGCATAATTCAATAATGTTTCCACTTATGTCAGCATTGATTCAGTGGGTCTGCTCTTGCTGGGGATAGCCAATTGGATTTAGGCCATAGTGTCTGTCATCCTTTCTTAAATGTTTGGTGGGGGACAAACATATGAACTAGAGTTACTTAAAAGAAGAAATACTGGCCAATGCTTCTTTGATATCCTGATTCTGCATCCCAAGAAATATTAGCTATTAGACTTGCTACTTGTTCCCACCCTCAGCAAGCTGCTTTGTTTGTATGAGGAGGAAAGAATATTGTTTCTGATATATAAAAACTGTTATCATCATTCTCAATGAGTTTTTTTTCCTGCCTCTCTCCCCTTCCTTACTCATGTGTTTGACTCTGGAGGGAAAATTTTTGAGCATTGCATTTAACACCTGCTTCCAAAGTCAGCAGGAAACTTAAAATATTAATATGGACTACATTCCATTAACCTAAATTTTCACCTCCTTTCTATAACTTGGAAAAACAAGATGAAAAGTTGTGGAAAATCAAACACTTAAAAAAAATTCAACCAAAGACAGATGTATCGTCATAGCCATCTAGAAGTAAAGCAAGAGCAGGATGCTTGATGGCTTAGATATGCTTAGACTGAAATTCCCCTCAGAAAACACAAAAAGCCAGAGAAGCGGGATTTGAATCAGTCTCAAGCCATGCTATTTCTTAGTGCTGTTGGCTGAGGATTTTCTTTTACCTTAACTATATACCCAGTTTACAAGCTATATAGGAAATCTTACTGGGTGGTTTCTAGCACTTTTTTCTTTATGAAAAAACAGTAGTGCATGGCCTGATTCTAGTCAAGGTTGGGGCAAGAGAAATGAATCGTTTTTGTGATCTACCATTTCTACAATTCAAAAGTCCACTGCAATGAGTGAGGCTGAAAAACTTAGTGGCAGGACTCCTCACTTGCTGGCAAAAGGAGGTGGAAATGTCCTCCTACTTGCCCCTCAAATGGGAATTGAACAGACCTCCTTCACCTGATCTGGCTGCTGGCTCTTAAAGGTGGCTAAGTCAGGCCTGGGGACATTACATAGTTAGACAGATATCACTAGCCAGTTTCCCCTAACACACACTTTTCACATATTTCCTTGCAGTGTTTTTTAGCCACTACTGCTGCCTCCTCCATGATTCTCCTCCTCCTCCTCCATCACCTTCTTCCTCTCCTGCTCTTGCTCCTCTTCTCTCTTCTTCACCTCTTTTCTTTCTTCTCCAGGACATTCTACCACCCCCTCCTCCTCCTCTGTTAGCATTCCCTTCTCCATGTTTGATTGTAATACAGTGGGTTCTTGGTATCCGCAGGATGATCTATTCCGTGGATACCCCCATGGATACCAAAATGTGTGGATGCTCAAGTCCCATAGTACTCAGTGATGGTGCGCCCATGCAGCTGCACCACCATTAGTGACAATGGGACTTTGCCACCCCATCCCAGCCAAAGCCAGTCTCACTGCTCTAGCTGTGAATGGTGGTGGGGGGCACCTTTTCTTTCTCCCCATCCCCCTCCCATTGCTGCTGCTGCCACTCTTCCTCCTCCTTTTCCTTCATTCTCTTTCCTGCTTCATCTGTCACCCCCATCCTCCCACAGGCTTGGGATATGCAGATGCTCAAATCCATGGATGGCAAGTCTGCAGATATGGAGGGTGGACTGTAGTCAACATATGTTATGCACCCATCCCATATGAGCTTGCCAGGGACAACTGATTTTCTACAGTGGGAACAGAATTTTGGATAGCTAGGCCTTCGATCTGATCAAACATGTCTTTTGTTATGTTCTAACACTCTTTTGCAATCCCCAAAGTTGTCCACAGTGTGAGCACCTGGATCCCAGACATGATATAATCACGGAGAAATATCCTGTCCCACTGTTGTGTCTTTATCAACAATATAGTCTGCAGAAAGCAGTATAGTCTTGTTCTGGACAGAGACTTGTTAGATGAGGGTTGTAACCCTCACTGAGGCATGGAGATCACTAGGTGATCTTGGGATAGTCTTTTTCTTCCCTTTCCTGGTCTTTTTTTTTTTACTTTCTCAGCCCCATCTATCTCACAAGATTGTGGTTGTGAGAATCAAGTAGAGAGGAAGAGATACCTTGCCTTCATTTCACTGGCAGACAAAGGAGGTGAAGGAGGATAAGTTTAATCAATTAATACATATTTTTAAAAGCCTGTGTGTGTTCAGATCGGGATTTCACTGGGGCTTGGAACTAAAATTATGAAGGATCCCAACATGCAGAAGACTGATTTTCCTTGGATACATCCTTGCTTAATGGATGAACATTGGACTGAGGGTGAAATGGACACTGATAATGTAGGTCAATCAATCATAAGGCGGGGTTATTTATAATGAAAATTATTACCAAATGAGAACAGAAAATGCAGATCCTTAGTATACTGAGAATTCTTCTAAAGACTTTTACTCTCCTTTCTACAATATCTAACAGCTTGCTTTTGATTTTATGTGACCATTTGCTAAGACAGCTGTATTAGAAAGTTCACTTCCAGTTAATTGCTTACTTCCTTTGACTGAAGCAAATGAAGCCTGAGAATTCTTTTCTGTTTGCCTTTTTTAAAAATAATAATATGTGAGCCTTGATCTTGACAAAAATAATATTTAATCCTTTCTAAATTGCCATCTGTTTTACCCTGTGGTTGAACTGTTAGAATTTAACCTAGTTTGTTAGTGATTTATATATGGTTTGACCATTTCTCCAAGTTTATGCTCATGTAAAAATATATATTCTGACAAAAACCAAAGTAAAACAATATAAAATCCCAGTTGAAGAAAACAGAACAAATACAGACTTGACAAATGTCTCAGGATTTGGGTGCATCCATCTGTCTTTTCTTCTGACATATGTTTTTCCAGTTCCAGTATTTCATCCATACATTTGTAGTATGAACCTCAACTTTTTATCACCATTGCAGGGTGGGGTTTTGTTTTTTTCTGTCATGGTGCTTCTGATACACACTGGTGTCAATGTCACATCTGTATCCATTTCCTTGATTTTATTTTGGGACAGTTCCACTATAACATTTTGAATGGGGTATGTGCTTTGCCATAATTCATTGAGGAGTGGGGAGAGAAGGGAGGACTGAGACACCATGACTACACAATCCCGGAACTGCCACAGGAGTAACTTATCACACCTGAAGACTAACACTATACCAGCATGATTGGGAGTTTACTGACACGTTTTTCCATCAGTAGCAAGATGCAGGCTAACCACACTTGGAGGACAAGGCAGTGATGGGAAGGAGACAGCATCATGCAAGGGGTATTTTATGGTAGTTTAAAGGTCATATGTGATAAAGTCCTTGGTTCAAGTGCTGCCTCATGCTGGGGTTTTTGTTGCTTGATGAAAAGCATTTACATTTTTTTTAAAGTAACTAACAGTGACCTGTAGTTACTTCCATGAAAAGGAAAAGAGAAGATGTAAGTATGATGGTCACAACTGTAGAGTTTTGAGGTTATAATAGTAACTCATTACTTTCAAAATGTTACATGTTTTGTCCTGCTTCCACAGGACTACACTTTGTTACCTACATGTTGCTTGTATAAACTAGGAGGGACCAGGTTTAATCTCTTCTGCCTGTGAAAATCCCTAAAAAGATTAGAAAAATAAACTGTGCTATAAAGATCTCTCCATCATATTCCAGTAATTAAATGCTGATTACCATAGCTCTACAGGAAATGAAACAAGACAACACAACCTATGTAACAAACACCAAAACATCCCTCCTACAAGTAGTAGAGGCCAGTCATGACCAGATTTAGTGTGAAGCCATTGTCTTGCTGCTGACCTATTTACCACTTCTCCTACTGTATTCAAAGAAAAAAGCATGACTGCTGGGTTGCAGCCTTAATGATATAAAATACAGGAAAGAGATTATTGTGCCATTGGAAAGGAAGACTCTATCGGCACAATTGCACCTGGAATACTGTGTCCTGTTCTGGTCACTGCACTTCAGAAAAGATTTTGCAAAAGTGAAGAAAAGGATGGAAAAGGACAACTAAAATGGAGCTGATGCAGCTCTTTTATGAAGAGAGTTACCAAGCTTGGTATTTGTTAGCTGAGGGGCAGTGGGGTTCGTAAAAGGAAACTAAAGGGAGATATAACAGAAGCAGACAACATTATGTGTGGTGTAGAAGAAAATAGATAGTTTTTATTTCACATCATGCGTTAATCTGAGTAACAGACTATTGCAAGATGCAGTGATTGCCAACATTTAAAGAGGCATTTGACAAAGTTATGGATGATGTTTATCAGTGGCTACTGGCCACGCTGGCTACAGTATGCGTCTCAGTACCAGTTGCTAGGGAACATAAACCAAAGGGTTTTATTGAGATCATGCCCTGTTTGTATGCTTTCCATAGGCACCTATTTGGTACCCATGGAAACAGCATGATGGTCTGCATTAGACCTTTGGCCTGATCCGGCAAGGTTCTTCCTAGATTTCAGCTGTCTCAAACCTGGTGTCTGAGAGTCACTAGCAGTCCAGCTGGATTGGCCATAAAGGGTCCGAAATCCCAAGTCGAAGGAAAAACTGCTAATTCAGTGGTGAATGTATGAGTTCCATCAGCACCCTCCCTAACGTATGGAACTGGCAGTCCTATAATGTTGTTATATGACTTCAAGGTTTTTCTGACTCATGACAACTCTAAGGCAAACTGTCATGGGGTTTTCTTGAAAAGATTTGTTCAGAGGGGGTTTGCCATTGCCTTCTTCTGAGGCCGAGAGAGTGTGACTTGCCCAAGATCACCCAGTGGGTTTCATGGTCGAGATGAGAATCAAACCATGGTCTCTAGAGTTGTACTCCAACACTCAAATAACTATACCATGTTTACACAGATATTAATACAATTGTGTCCAGTAGAGCTTTCTCCCAGGTAAATATGCCTGGAATTCCAGTCTGATTTGGTAGAATAACATGGCTATGCTGTGAAAATGTTCCTTATCAGCCTTGGCTTTTCTAGCAGTTTTATTAGAAAACAAATACAGAGTGTAATCAATACATTAAGTCAAAACAAGTCCACTGTTTTCTCATTCTCTTCACGTCTTCTTGAATCCAGTAGCAACTAACCAGGAAATGAATGAATTTTATGAACTAGTTACCTCGGGCACCACCACCAATATTTACTGCATTATTTACAGTGTGTGTTCCACTGAAAGTTCGTTACAGTTCAGCAAATGTAACATTTTGCTTATTGGTGCCATTTCTCACTGTGATGACATGCTTTACCTGCAAAGAACAACCTGAGTGGTTACTTTGGAGAATTGCTGCTAATTATTTAATGAATAAAGGCAGACTTAGTTCTTGACAATACTTTTTAGTTGTTGTAAACATAGAGTCATAGAATCATAGAACTGGAAGAGATCACAAGAACCATTTAGTCCAACCTCCCTGCTATCCAAAGTGCTGAATTATATCCCCCACACAAGTAGTTTAAATTTAAGTTGGAGTCACCAGCCATCACTTCAAGAAATATTATTATTATTATTACTAATGCTCTTTCTTACTTTTATGGGAATGTTGTCAGGGCCATCCCTAGCATTAGGCAGGGCGAGGCATTTGCACCAGGCAGTAGATTTGGTCTCTCATGAAAAAGCAGTAAAGTTCCTAGTTATTTAATTGGTCTTCATTGTAATATTATTAGTACCAGGAATAAGGAGAGATGTTTGTCAGATATTGTGCCTCAGATGTCAGAATAGGTCTGGGTTCTTATGACATGGGCAAGGAGGAAAAGTGATATCTTGAGCTAATCTCAGCAAGTGCTACTGTCCTTATTATGGCAAGGGCTTGGACTAAATGACTTATGTGATCTCTTCCAATTCTATGATTCTATGTTTGCAACAGCTAAAAATATTGTTTCCTTCATGTTTGAAACATAACTCCTTTATCTAATCATTTTTATTGAGATTATTCATATTCCAATGGCAACAGCCCAGGTCCTTCATTTCTAAACTCTATATGTGGGAGAGGAGTCAACCATAAATAAAATACCAGATGTGAAGGGAAATATTTTATCTCCTTATCCCATGCACTAAAAATCAGGATTCCCTTCTCCTCCACACCCTGCAGAAGGGCAAGGAAATGAAGAAAAAATGCATTTTCTAGCAACATTTTTGACACAACATGCTCATTTGATCTTACAGTCAAAAATTTTCGTATGTACAATCGAAGGTTTGAGTCTTCTTCTTTAAAGATAAAAGGTGTATGGAATTGGCAGGACATGAAAGATGCATGTTCTTTGGGTAGGAAGTTCATTTTAGCAGATGGAGGCTGTTCCTTGGTGATAAGGGGAAGGTCCCATGCCATCTGCTAAGATTCAGATGAATTCCTATGTAGGCAATTGACAAGCTATGCTCTTCTGTTGTGAGCAAAACCCATTGGAGCAAATGGAAATGTCACTGTGAAAGTCTGATTAGGTTGGAGTTTAGTAGTTACTCCAGATGACTCTCACTGAAATAAATTGTTCTACTCCAGTCCAGAATAAGCAGTCTGGGGAGAAGAACCATAGCTTTAGAGTGTGATTCTGCATACAAAGTCAACTCTGGTTTGGAAAATGCTTTTTTGTCAGTGCTAGTGAGAATATAATATAATGGGGATGAATCTGTGTGGCTAACTAATACTGAGCAGAGAACTCTCCAGATGTTGGTGAACTACATGTCCCCACCATCGTCTCCAACAAACAGTAGCAAAGAATGCAGGGAGCTTTAATTCTAATAAATCCCCATCCCTGGATATCTCTAATGGGACCTGTGTTGAACGCAAATTCCCATCAGCCATAGATAGGGAGCCCTGGTGATACAGTGGTTAAATGTGTACTGCAACCATAAGGTTATGAGTTCCATCCCAGGGCTCCAAGGTTAACTCAGCCTTCCATCTTTCTGTAGGTCGGTAAAATGGGTACCCAACTTGTTGGACATAATTAACTTACAAATTGTAAACTACTTAGAGAGTGCTGAGTTCACTGGTAAGCGGTATAGAAATGTACATGCTATTGCTAATGCGATTGCTATGGTTGAGTATGATGGGAGAAGTATTCACCAACATCTGGAGATTTTAAGATTCCCCAGTTTTATGCAAAAGGATACATAACATTGACTTCACCTTCAGAATGTACTGATCAAGTAAAGATGCAGTTCCTGGTATATACTACCAGAGCGCTTGATAACATTACTTTCTATGACTTTACATTGAGTGTGTGTGACATGTAATAATACCTGGGGTATGGCCATTTAAATCAGCACTTCTAGTAAATCTCATACCACTGGAGCCTACTGATGGGATGGATGCATCATCCTTCCCTGCTCACCAGTGCTGCACAATTCCATCAGTTGTTGTGGCTGCCTGGTACACCATCCTGCAATATTCAACTTTCCAGTTTTCCAGTTCTTGGCTGTCTCAAGCCTGGCAACAGCCAGGAACAAACTAAGTTCTTTATGCTGCAGGGCTTTATATTGTCATTCATAAAAATTAAATCAGACTTTAAAAAAAACCCTGCCTTTTGCTCTGGATCTTCTCATAAAATCTGGTGCACTCTGGAGTGATCTATACACAGTGTCCAATACAGTGTCACTCCCACTGACATCACAACCATTGAAGCTGGGTACCATGTTTCTGGTTTCAGGGGGAGTGATGTGCGTTGCTGCTGGCAGCCAGAACAGTGGGACGTTGTGTAAACAGCCATCCACTGTTGCTCCAGAATGCACAGGTAATGAGGAGATATTTGGGGCAACTTTGGGGCTGCGCTGCTCGCAGGGACCTGCCCTATGTTTGTGTGTAGACCTGCCCTAGGCGTGAGTGTGTGTACTCTTTTTAGTATGTTATAATTTTCCCATTTTTATAGCCACTACAAGTGGCCTGTTTTTTTTAAAGGAAATTAGAAAGTAAATGTCTTGTAAATAAAACAAATGACCACCATTGTAATTATTGTTCACCCAGAGTTTAGTCCCTAGAAGATTTACTTGAAAAAGAAACCAAAGTTTTAAAACTTTGTGATCCCACTTAAGGAAAGAAAATGCCTATTTTTTGAACAATTATCTCCGAATCTTGAATGCATTTTACAAAATAGCCTTTTAAGTATATATGTTTCTTTCATTTGAAAATGAAATCTGTGCATTTTTCTTGGTATCATTGGAGGGATAAAGACCACCCCTTTGGGGCGGCCTGCACCCACCCCTTTCCCTGAAGGATCAAGGCCTGAGCAGCCACAGGCAGCAGCCCCGGAGGCCCCGATCCGCAGCTTTTTCAGGCTTCGGAGAAGTGGCAAAACATCGCTTCCCCACTGCCTGGAAAGGGGTGTCCTTGGGGTGTCATGTCCCAAAGACACCCCAACAGCGGCAGGGAAAGAGAGAAAGTGGCCGCTTGGCCCCTTTCTCTTTTGTATCGCTGGCGCAGCGATACAGGAAGCAAAGGGAGCTCCGTTTCGGAGCTCCTTCTGGCGCCACTGAAAGGGCACCACAAGCGCCCTACAGCGGCACCAGAACGTAATGGCCAGACCATGCCATTTGGATGCAATGCGGCCATCACATCAAAATGGCAGCGCCCATGTAGACAGGGTGCCGCCATTTTGATGTCCTGGCTACGTACTAGGGTTGCAGGGTGTATATAAGCAACACCCCGAGGCAACCCTAGTATGTCGCCAGGACGTGCTAAAAGGCCCATCTGGATAGGGCCATTGTTGGGAGTGGGGATAGATCTGGGCATACTGTTGTGCCATTCTTTTATTAATCTTATTGGGGTTTTTTTAAAAATCAATCCTGTATTTATTTTTAATATTTCCTTAGTCTATTAAGTTGTGTTTTGTAGAACACACCAGTGGCTCATAACTTAAAGAAACCTTTAGTTACTTTAAAAACAGAAAATTAAATACTTACTTTAGAAAAGTTAACTGACCACTGTCCTCCAGACATATAACTGCAGTTGTTTTTAAAAAATAACTTTACAATGGGGTGGATAGTTGTAGCAGGTGCAGGTTTTTTTATCCCAGATAAACTACCAGATTTTTTTTAAAAAAATGAATTTAGAAAAGATCTTATCCTTATAAATCCTCTCCCCAATAACCTATTTTAAAAGTGGTAGTTCTGTGACCCCAAGGATCAAAGCAGCTTCCTGCCCATGATTCACATAAGGACTGCACACATGCTCCCGTGCCCTTATTTCTAAAAAGCTGAACATTCTCTGTGGCTCACATATAGATCAATTGCTTCATAAAGTTGCAGGCAAAGGGCTAATCTGTCTGCTAGAGTTTACTACATATGTGCTGGGCCCCTGGTTTATCAATGCACTCACCCTGCATGTTGCAATACAAGCATTGCAATGTCAATTATCCAGCAAGCTGTTACTGCAGGTGGGTATCATTACTAAACCTATCAGTTTTGTGTCGGAATTTGTGTTGAAATTCCAATCATGTTGCAATTCCAAAAAACTTTGGAGGAGGAGGTGGGGAGTTATTTGTAGGGTTCTCAGTCTGTTCTGCCACTCTTCCTTCTACTTTTGCAGGTCTGAACATGATGATAAAAATATGGCTTTTATACCTAAGATATGAAGAAGCACTGAAACTGATTAAGAAGAAGGTGGTCCACCCTTCTCAATTAAGAGTTTCCATGTGCAGACTAGTGTAGAAACTGTCAGGGAAAGGTATAATTAAGGTGCAACCTAATCTTGATGAATCTGACCATTTCCATTTGGCAATTCTGTCTTGACGAGAGTCTTTTTATAGTTGTCACATCATAGGGCTGAGTTTTTCTTTGCTGGTCAGGAAATATTCTGAACTTGCAAAAATGTGGACCCAAACTGAAACAGCCAGTTTCCCAACTCTCCTCTCTCGCATTGCAAAAGGAGGGATGATGAGATCACCCACCGGAGTCATTTTCCAGTGTGAATGATCCTCCTGGTGTGTTTCTGCAGCTGCAGAAAATTTATTAAGCAGTCGCTTCTTCTAGTATAGTACCACGGATTGAATTATAATGTGTGGCATCCAGCATTGCTGCCAGCAATGTGTGCAATTAGATGACTTATGCTGCATTGCAAGTAGGAAAGATAATGATAAATGAACTCTAGGAAAAGAAAACATGTGACCTTGACAGAAATATACATTACCACTGTATTAAAGAGCTGTTAGATTGAAGCACAGAGCTACACAAATGTGTGATAAACAGATTCTCAGTTTCTCAGATGTAGCATAGTATTGGGCTAATAAAAAGAAGGATTTGTCCCCGGTTCTCAGGCCAGTTCACACGTTCCATATACATTGCTCCAACACACTCAACCTGGGGCAATCAGTGTGGAGTTATAGAGAAGCTTTAAGCATATGCAGAAGGACACACAAGAAGACATCTGATAGCCATTATACTTGCGTGGAGAGATGAAGAACCACATTCAAAGCCAAAGAGCAGAGGCTAGAAATGTGCATTAAATTCCAGCAATCCACTTTTCAAACTTATAAAATTGGTTTAATTACCATCCTTGGAACAAACTGACAGGGGTAGAGTAGGGGAAAGCAACAGTATACAGGGCCAGCCAGCAGAGTGAGAAGCCTGCCTCAGGCAGCAGATTTTGAGTGTCATGAAAAAAAAAGCAGGTAGTAGGCCCTTTAATGTGTTCTTGTCATACTTGTGCTGCCAGGAATTGAGAGATATGCTTGTCTGATTTTCTGCCTGATGTGCCAAAGTAACTTGGCTGTCTCAGACAACTACGCACCTCAACTTGAATCAGGAGGAGGCTGCCATTTCTTGTTCCACTTCTGAAAGCAAAATAGCTTGTACTGGCCCTACTGGGAGGCAAAGGGATGCTAGAATTTCCTAGCCTTGTCGTCTGTCTGTCTGTCTGTCTTTCTTTCTTTCTTTCTTTCTTTCGTTCTTTGCCTGATGGCTTAAGAGAAATGGAGGAGCACACCCTGAGCCTGTTAGGCCTCTACTCTATTGAATATAGATCAGCAAGAATGAGAGAGAATGACTAAGGAAGTTCTCATCCGACTGATATGGTGGGTAGGCAATGCCAAGTCTATATTGTCTGATTTGGGGTTCGAAGATAGGGTGGGATTATCCAGGTTTTAGCAGAACTCTCTTGGGCCTAGGGGAGACCTTTAGTCCATGTTTGCTATTTATTGGAGATCTTTCCTAAGTTGGTACTCTCAACCCAAAGATTTGCCTTGTTTCTTCATTCCAATGAGGATGGAGGAAATAGGCTTGTTTCTCCATCCTTATTATTGTCTAAGATGGGAGTAGGCAAAATATGACTGTAGGGCCACATGTGACATCCCCCCGTTTTTGTGTTCCCCCTCCACTCAGCCCCAGATGTCCTTCTAACTTCGTTTTTGGTGGCAAAGGGCTTGAATTTGCCTTTTCAATAGGTTGCAGGCTTTCCTGCACATTTTTTAAAATCCATTTTTCAAGTCCATGGTCTTACAGTGTTTCTATATTAATGTACAGAGCATGGAAAACAAACAAGATGAAGGTGAAGTCCTAATACAGGAAGGCAAATATGATTTAATTCCCATCACTGAATCCTGGTGGGATGAGTTTCATGATGGCAATGTAGTAACAGAAGGGTATAACCTGTTAAATAAAAAAACAGACCAAACAGGAAAGGAGAAGGAGTAGCATGATCTGTCAAGGATGTGTACACCTGGGAGGAGATCCATGACTTAGAGCAGTGTTTCTCAAACTTTGGTCTTCCAGATGTTTTGGACTTTCACTCCAGAAATCCTAGCCAGTTTTCCACCAGTCTGGAATTCTAGGAGCTGAAGTCCAAAACCTCTGGAGGACCAAAGTTTGGGAAACACTAACATAGCACATGGGGAACAGATTGAGAGCCTTTGGGTAAAAGTGAAAGAGGATAGAAACAATAGGGATGCCAATGTGAAGTCAAAGGCTTTCACAGCTGGCATCCATAGTTTTTAGTGGGTTTTCAGGCTATGAGGCCGTGTTCTAGAAGAGTTTTTTCCTCATGTTTTGCCAGCAGCTGCTGGTGAAACATCAGAAAAAAAACTCTTCTAGAATAAGGCCCCATAGCCTGGAAAAACACAAAAAACTAATAGGAATGCCAATGAGGGGGTCTAATAGGGATGCCAATGAGGGACCTTCTGAGGATGCCTTCCTAAAAAATTATTTCAGGAGGATTAAGCTTTAAACTTCCCTGTCCCCCATTTTCTAGAGTCAATGCAGAGTGATGTGATCGTATGCAAGGGATGGGTGACTGTGGGAGGGCTGGGGGGCCACTTTAGCCCTCCAGGAGACTTTGAAGGGCTGCATGCCCCACTCTACCACTGTACAACAAATGCATCAAAATGCCCACAAGGCCTCACTGCAGAATGTGGGGGGATTTTTGTCATGTTTTCAGGTCCCACTTGGCATTCTAGGCCTAGGAGAAGCCTTCTTCCCCTTCCTGTTTACTTCCTTAAAAAAAGGGGGGGGGGCTCTTCTGGTCCTAAAATGCCAACTGAAAACACGGCAAAAAAGTTCCTGTGCCTCTACTGGGGGGGGGGGGAGTTGAGAGGCATTTAAGGTAAAAGAATTTGATCTCTGGGGGACCTGGGAACCAAAAAAATGGCCCTTGAGGGCTCCACTTGGCCCACTCCTGATATTGACCATGCCTAAGGCTGAACAGGAAATGAGAGGGAGGGAAGGAGTAGAAGGAATATGGCTCCTACATTGCAAACAGTGTTTTGGAAAGACATTCCGATATGTCTGCAATTGGCCATCATTTCCATCCTCCTGTTTAGTAACATCTTGTGAAATGTACAGAATACAGTTTTGCAGAGCTTGGAAAGCTACTATTTAAAAGCCTGCCTTTTACATAACTCACATCCACAAAAGAACAACTTGTTACAGTGCTTGCTACATTGCTTATTCTTTTTTTATTCCTCTTTTTTGAAAAATGTGTGTCTTGTTACATTGAGAGCCAGATTGATGTCATTGCTTGAGCGATAGACTCTGCAGGCAAGGGTTTGATTCCCTGCTCCATCACGGAAGCCCACTGAATGACCTTGGGTGGGTCACATACTCTCAACCCCCGAAAAAACATGATAGGATCAGAGACCCCGTAAGTTAGAAACGGTTTGAAGACACACAACAATAGCAATGTTGTTAAATTGATTTTATTTTTATTCCAGGGGAGGGGATCAAAGAAGGCAAATTTGTTATTTTAAAAAGATCCCCTCAAAATGAGTCTCAAAAAACTGTCCCCTCCCAAGTAATAAGAAAAAGTAATGGAAATGTAACATGTTATCAAAATTATACTATTTTGAAAAATAATACACTTGTTACCCACCCAGAAGAACATACTGTATTGCAGGTGACACTGCCCTTGTAACCTGCAATTTCCAAGCTCTGTGTTTTCATTTATTTAAGATGTATCCACACGGCAGAAATAAAACCATTTGACACCAGCTTCATTGTCATGGCTCCATTCTGTGGAATCCTAGGATTTTAGTTTGGTGAAGTATTCAGCCTGGTCTGCCAGAGAGCTCTAGTGACTCCCCAAACTACAAATCACGGAATTCTGTGTGATAGAGTCATGGCAGTTAAAGTGGTGTCAAAATGCTTTATTTCTGCTGTGTGGATCCATCCTCCAGACTAATTTTGCTAGGGAACCCCAATATGGTCCTGTGCCACATTCAGTTCATACTTAACACTAGCTGGGCTTATGGGCCACACCACACCATCACCCCTACAAATTCCAAAATGTACCCAACAATACTTTGTAAGTCTGGCTTACACATTGGGAATAGACAATAATAGGCAATCTGCTTTGGGATAACATGTCTCCCATTTTTTACTTATTCAGGAACTCCTATCAAGCTTCCCAGAAATGCCATGTTTCCTTGGGGCACAAATTGAAAAACTATTGCCTTAGACAAAGTCTATTTCCTGGGAGTTTTCATATTACTGATTAAGCCTGTTTTAGTTTTGCAATTACACCAATTTGTATTCAGTCAAATGTAATCATTTGTAATCCTGTCTGCCCAGACAACAGAGAGACCGTTCTTGAGTTTTATACGGCTTGCATCATTACTCGGAGGGTTGCTGTGACAGCAAATCTCCGCTGAATTAAATATACATCTTTGCATATGGATTTTGCAGACCCCACAGTATGCACTTTTGCAGTTCAGAAAAAATGACTGAGCAGATGGCAAGCCACGCCAATGGATTTATGCAATTTTCTGCCAAAGTGAAGACATTTTTAAAAACTCTCTTGAGTGACTTCTATGCAAATGTTGAGTGTGTGCGCTTCTTTTTTTTTACAAAAAACTCAGACCATTGCATTTATATAATTTAAATACATGTGTTGTCTATGTGTGTATGTATTCATATATATATATATATATATATATATATATATATATATATATATACACACACACACACACACACACAGATTATCAGTAGGATGAGTGTGGAGGGCAGAAGGAGATGGTTTTGTGGAGCAGCAGTGAATAATCATCACCAACCAAGCTTCACATTTTCAAGCAACAGTTCATTCCCTCTAGAAAGTCAAGACCAAAAGTGTATTCACTGCATTCATAATATATGAATAAAATACATTAGAATGGAAAGTTTAAGGACCATGGTGAGGAAAACATGATTAAGGCCATAATAAATGTGTGCCCTTTATTTCAAGGATTTGTTTGAAGGATGTCTGCAATCAGTGACTCACAGCGCCATGTATTACAGATTGGGCTTTCTGTTGTTTATCAGTTCGACACTGGGAGCACCTTGTACACTGGAAGCAAAATGTTCTCCTTTGCTATTCTGATTAGATGAAGAAGGAAAAATACAAAGGAGCAGTAATCTCACTCCTGATACATGCTTATAGTGAGTGAGAGGCAGTCAAACAAGCACAATTACAGACACATTTACATGAAAGTAACTTTCACCAAACACTATCAAACTTACTCCTAGAGTAGATAGGCTTAGTATCATACTATAAGAATGCTTTCCTGTATGGTACATATCTTGAAATAAATCCTACTGAATTCAGTAAGGTACAGCTCTGAATAATAATTTATACATTGGTGCTGTAGGTTAGGAAAAGATGGAGAAAGAATATAAGTTTTGTGTGTGGGGGGGGGGGAGGTTAAAAAGCCGAAGGCAATTTGAAAGAGGGCTTGCTGCAGGTAGAATATGGCCTGTCATACCACTTGGTCAAACAGGTTTTGCAGATTTCTAAAATGTGTTTTCACAAATCTGTAGAACCTGTATGAGGAGATACGATGAAAGGAATGCCTGCTTACATCATGAGAAGCAAAGCTTCTTCATTTAATCCCCAGATAGATGGATGGATGACCAGATGGAGAAAGACTGGCTGACAGGCAGGCAGACTGCCAGTGTATCTGCTGCTTACATTATCCTCTAATGTATCTCATTTAAAATTTTTACAATATAATCAGATTTGACTATGTAATAATTTGACTATAGGCATGACTATGGAAATTATAGAATTTGGGGATTTGAAATTTTGTGAGATATTTAGCCTTCTCTGTCAGAGATCTCTGGTGCCACTACAAATCCCAGGATTCAATAGCACTGAACCATGACAGTTAAACTGTTGTCAAATGGCATTATTTCTGAAGTGCATATGCAGCCTATGTAATAGTAACACAAAAGGAAACATACAAAATATATATTAAAAAACAACAACCCACAAACATCATTATTTTGGAATAGCTGTATTTGCTCAAGCAAAAAACATTATCATATGTCTTTTAGACAACAGGTTTTTGGTGACTCTTTGTATGACAAAATCTTGTGTGTGTGTGCGTGCATGAACTGTTTATGTTATTCACACACAAGGAGTGTTCGTATTAAAACTGGTGGATATTTGTTATCAACTAGTTCATTTTTGCCGGTCAGTTCATATGTCAGTCTTCTAGGCTGGTTCAGCTAAAGAAGACTATAGTATCAGTATTGCAGAAGGAAGGAGATTGTCTTGTCAACAGCCTGTTTTCATTCTTACCAAGGCAGAGCTTGGAAAATTTACTTTTTGGACTATAATTCCCAGAGTCCACCATGCACCCAATTTTTCATCCCTTCCTCCAACAGACTTTCAGCATCCTGTGGCTAAATATACTGAGTTCTCATTGGGCAGTTATTCAGGGTGGGGGAACCTTCCTTCCTTTATTTCTTCAAATTTTATCTATTTTTATAACCAGAAACAAAAAAGCAGAAAACAATCATGAGACAATCAGCAGCATGTGTTGTGTTGTAGTAGTTTGTGTTGGACTAGGATGTGTTGTAGTAGTTTGAATGTTGAAGTAGGATTCTGAAAGACCAGGGTTCAAATCCCTCCTCGGCCATGGAAATCTACTGAGAGAACATGGGCAAGTCACACACATTATTTCAATTGATCTATTTTAGTTGTTACTAGCAATAGGATTCAAGCCACCATCTGATGTAGTGGTAGTGTGTGCTGACCATATCAATAGGCAGGAAATACATGTTTGTTTGTTTGTTTGTTTTATATCTGTCAGAATCCAAAAGGGTTTGGGTTCTGTCAGTATGGATGAAGTTGGAAAATGTATATATAAAGTCTGTACTGATTGTGTTGCATAGATGGATAGATGGATAGATGGATGGATGGATAGATAGACAGACAGACAGACAGACAGACAGACAGACAGACAGATAGAGTTATGTGTATTAGGTGAGTTTGAATTTTGGTTCTGTTTGGGAGGAGATATACTGCAGTTGCCAGGACAAAATCAAAAGGCTGCATAGTAGTTACCAGGCAGAAATTGAAAAATTACATTATAGTTACCAGGCATAAAACAAAAGGTTGTAATATAGTTACCAGGCAGAAATCAAATGGTTACATTGCAGTTACCAGGCAGAAGTCAAAATGTTATATTGCAAACAGGTGGGGGGCTAGGTAGTTCCAGTCTATATATAGTGATAATTGGGCAGGGAAGGTTAATACCAACTGAAATGCTGGCTGATCGCTATTGTGCATGGTTTGCAATAAAGTCTTTTTATTCTTTCACCAATCCTCGGAACAGAGCTGATTGGTATTGACAATATCCCACTTTTCTCCTGAATGGGATTGAAAGTAGTTTACAGCATAAATTAAACCAGAGCAGCTAAAACAGTATGAGGTAGAAAGGATTTTTATAATAAAACATTAAATAGTACATTCAATTAAAACATTATTTTAAAAAGATTAACATTTGGGGGGGAAACAGAAACAAAATACATAATGCACACTGTTGAAGTACAGATATTTTCAGCATATGGCAAAAAATGGTCCCAACCATGCATACCTTCCATTTGACAGAAAGGTGTTTCAAAGTGCTATTCTTGTGAAGGACCTCTGAGTGGATGCCAGGTGAATAAATCATGGTCATGGCATTTCAAGGAGAGTTTCATCCACAGATCTCAGAGGCAGGTAGGACAATACCAGAAAACTGAGTGCTGGATTCGACTCTGGACACTAGGGTTCAATTCCCAGCTCTACCCTAAAACCCACTGGGTTACCTTGGGCAAATCACATGCTCTTAGCCTCAGGGGAAGGCAATGGCAAATCTCTGAACAAATCTTGCCAAGGACCAGATATTAATCCCAGCTAAAATGTATCCACTGAATCAAGAATACCTCCATAAGTGTTGACCTACCAAGTTCCCATTAATTCAATGAGCATCCACAGTGAGACTAAAAACAGGATTTAGGCCAAAGTCATACTTAAATTATGCTGGATAAATTTACTTGGTTGTAAGCCACACTAATCTTAAAATTACTTACCTTTGCGTTAACAGATGTATTAGGGCTGTGCTGTAAATTGTATTAAAACCATAAATCTTTGTCCTAAATAATTACTTGCTGCCTTTGTATCCTCAGCAATTCAAACAGGGGCTGACTTCCACTGAACACTAAGTTCCACCGAGGCTATTTTGGGGGAATTAAGGATGCTTTAACTCTGGCCAGTTTCAGTCCAAAGTAAGCAAGTCCCATGTTATGCATGCACGCAATTCCCGCCACCAAAATTAATAGGATTTAAAAGAATAACTTTGGCTCGCTTTCCCTCTAAGTGTATTCGTGCAAGACACAAGCTCCTTTCTCTCTTTTCATTCCATTTAATTTACAGTGAACAGAGTTGGCTCAAGACATTTTGCTTTCTGAGATGAAGAACAAGATGCCACTCCCTTCCATCTCATGTATGAAACCTGGCTGGACTGGATGCTGTATCTGTTTTTAACTATATCCTTTGTATATTATTATCCTACTTGAGAGTATGTATTTTCCCTGGAAAATGATTAACCATCCATTAAGAACCCAAGCCCTCCCTCCAGTCCATCTGCCTTGGTCCAGGTCTCGGAGGTAGAGAGGAACTGCTGGACCTCTTACCCTTTCCCTCCACCACTCCCTTTCTCCTTCTGAGTCATGTCTTTTTAGATTGTAAGCCTGAGGGCAGGGAACCGTCTAACTAAAAAGATTGTATGTACAGCGCTGTGTAAATTTACAGCGCTTCATAAATAAAGGTTAATAATAATAATAATAATAATAATAATAATAATAATAATAATAATAATAATAATATATCTGTAGGCAGAACATTTGCTTGGGGGCTATAGGGCAGGGCAGGGCACTCCACTTAGCACACAGATCATCTTCCACTACTGTATCCCCTCCATTTTCCATCTGAGGAGATAGCTTCATTCTGCCTAATAGTAGGGATCCCCCCACTTTGGAATAATAGATAAAACCGATGACTATCCAAATGTATAATCAAATGGATTGTAAATCACTAGGCCTCGTGGCATTTGCTTAAATACAATGAAATCTAACCATATCACCTTGTATTGATATGGTACAAAGTATTTTCCATTAAGTGACCTGAGCATGATGAATCACTCAATACAACGCACAGACTGGTTTCATAAAAAGGATTTGTTTAGTTTA
>NC_056522.1:148401233-148424993 GCF_019175285.1 Sceloporus undulatus | reverse complement strand
GAGAGGCCAACTTCTTTCCTGACTCTGACAAACACCGTAACTGACTCATTATTTTAACATCATATACGTTTCCTGTTTATAAGTGATAGTTCAAACAGCCTGTTTTTGGGACAGGTTTTTCCAATTCCAATATAGAACTTTTCCACAGAGTGCCATTCATGTGTCTGTTCCTTTCTTCTGCCCCAAGCAGCCTAGTCCTGTTGTTCTAAAAAATGTATATTCCTAGTTGCCAGGAATAGAGATTTCCCTTTTAATCTTCATTTTAAAAATTAGGTGGTTCAGTGTACATACATTGCTTTAATTCAATTCCTTTAAATGTCAAATTAAGGCAATTAAACCCCATTGTATCCAGAGTACCAATATGGCTTTGAATACATGAAGGCTATTCTGTCTTGTTTCACCTCACTGGTCCAGCTCTGTATAGTGTGTCTATTATACGCATACATATACATTTAGACACACAGACACCGTTTCTTTGTTCATTGGTCTCTCTTCCCTGTTAGCCATCTTCTCCATGCAGCGGCCCTATCATTTCCTTGATTTTCGTTTTGCTATGGACATAAACAAAAAAAGCCCTTCAGTTTTGCAGTCTGGCTTGCCTTCTCTGATGGACCTCCAGGCCCTGCTTGTTGCTGGGAAACCTATAAGATATCAGAGGCAACCCTTGCTTAGCTTGTTTGCTTACTCACCGCATAAACTCATGACAACAAACTCTCAATTTTTCTTTTATGTTATATTTGGTGCTATGGTAATAGAAGATGTCTCTCATATTTTGTCACTTGCATGGTATCAGCTGCCCTCTGGCCCCAAAGAACAACAAACACCCAACACCAATTTGTGCAGCCCACCACAAACAGGACATGGTTATCACAATTATACTCTTTTGTGCAATAAGCATCCATTGCACATGAAGCTGCCCCTGGCAACTGGTGTTCTGCTGAGATAATTGGTCTCGGCTACTGTTTGTTTCTATTGTTATTACTATGTGAAGGCATGGTTAATGTTTCTCTGAGGTTTTTCAAGAGTTCATTTCGGAGTTTTATGGTAGATTCCAGTAAGAGACATGATTATGGTGTAGAGAATTAGTCACCAAATCCCTTTTTCCTATGGCTATCTAAGCTTATGACAACATTTGAAAAAATCCTCAGTTTTTAGAAAGGTATCCTAAAATGCTGACAGTTAGTCTCCCTTCCAGAATGAATAGAGACCTGACAGGAAAATGTAAAATCAATGCTGGTCTAGCCATAAACTAGATAAATATGTAACTGGTTTCTCTTTTGTACCACAAGAAACTAAAAACATTCTAAAAGGGGTTATTTTGGAACCGTCGGTGGAAAAATGGAATTAGAATGTGATTCACTCTCCCGCTTTCCTTCCCTCCCTTTGGAGGCCAAATGGAGCTTTTCACTGTAATTTATGACTGCATTCAGACTGCAGAAATAATCCAGTTTGATACCATTTTAACGTCTGTGGCTCTATGCCGTGAAATTCTGGGAATTGTAGTCTGTTGTAGTACCAGAACTCTCTGACAGAAAAGGCTAAATGTCACACAAAACTACAGTTCCCAGAATTCCATAGCACTGAGCCATGGCAGATAAAGCAGTGTCAAACTGGATTATATCTGCATGTGGGACTCAAAGTAGCTAACAAACAGATTTAAAACATTACCAATTAAAAGATACAATATCACTAAATAGAAATTTTAAAAGGGCAGTTAAACAACTTATAAAATCAAAACATCAAACATTAAAATATTAAAATACATTAAAAACTGGATATATATCTATAGTCCATAAGCATATCTAAAGTATATGGATGACACTACACAACTAACAGAAAACATCACAGACTTGGAACAATTAATAAAGAAAGTCAAAGAAGAAAGAAGAAAGGGGAAAGGCAGGCCTATTACTGAACATAAATAAGAACAACAAGAGGGGCCTACATACATTCAATCTGGACAATGAGGAAATCAAAATAGTAAGAGTGTTCCCATAGCTTGGATCAAACATCAGTCAAAAAGAAGACTACAGACAAGAAATGAGAAGAAGACTAGGAATGGGAAGGGTAGCTGTGAAAGAACTAGATGAGTTCCAAGAATAATGATAAATAACTGAGCACTAGTTAGAATCGTCCAAGCCATTATATTCCCCAGCACCTTGTACAGATGCTGAAGAATACTGAGGATACTGTGAACAGCCAAAAAACAAACAAATGGGTCCTTGAACATGTCAAGCCTGAAATCTTCCTGGAAGCCATGATGACAGAACTGAGGCTGTCATATTTTGGCCACATCGTGAGAAGGGAAAGGTAGAAGGAAGTAGAAAGAGAGGAAGATTGCACACTAGATGGATGGACTCAATTAGGGAGGTCACAGGTATTTGCAGGATCTGAGCAGAGCAGTAGCAGAAGGGAAATTGGAGATGTCTCATTCACAAAATCACCATGAGTCAGGGTCAAGTCAACGGATGTTAACAACAATACCAACCTTAAAAAAAGAATTCACAGCATTAAAAGCTTAAGCCTAGTTAGCTGATAAAAGCCAGAAGTGTTTTGACTTGCTGTTGGAAGGAGAACAAAGATGGGGCCATTTGGGGGGTTCTCTAGGTGGGAAAGGTCCAAAGCCTGGGAGCAGCCACCAGGAAGGCCCTCTCCCTTGTTCCCACCAAACAAGACTGAAAGGGTAATGGGACAGAAAGAACGGCCTCTCCAGGTGATCTTAGAGCTCTCATGGCTCATATATAGTCCTTCAAATATATATAGTCCTTCAAATAACCTGAACCTAAGCCGTATAAGGCTTCATAGGTCATCATCAGCACTGTGAACTGTGCCCAAAAACAGACAAGCAGCTAATGGAGATGTTCCATCAAGGGGGTTGTGTGCTTTCAGGAGCTAGCTCCAGTTAACAACCTGGCTGGAGCTCTTTGGACCAATTGAAGTTCCTGAGCACTTGGAATCAGAGGACTCCTACAAGCCCCAGCCAGAATAGTCATGGTGCCTGGGTGGTCCTGTGAGGTGTAAACCAAAAGCATAATTTTCCCAGTTTCTTCGCTTGGCCTATCCCCTCTAATGTAATGTTTTTCAATCAACTCAGATACCGAGTTACAGGTTATCAAGTGTTGATTCCAAAAACAAGGGAAACACAAGCGTGTCTGCATGGGCCCACATTAATTAGGTCCACACACATTTTGTCATTTAATATTGAATATATTCTCTGAGTGTGGTGCCAAAATGGACAAGAGACTCAGAAGACTCTCAGGGTATACAGAGATACAAAACATATTTGGAGAGAAAAGAAAACATAACAGGAAGAAGAAGAAGAGCCTGCGAAAGTAACTCAGTTTAGTATATTCAGTGGCCACTAAATGTAGATGGACAGCTATAGGTGACCCATTCAACTAGACAGTTATAGCACTATATTGTGGTGTAGTGGTTTGAGTGTTGGACTAAGACTCTGGAGACCAGGGTTTGATTCCCTGCTCAGCCCTGAAACCCACTTGGTAAAGTCACATGCTCTCAGCCTCAGGGGAAAGCGATGGCAAACCTCCTCTAAACTAACCTTGCCAAACAAACCCCATCATAGGTTCACCTTAGAGTCTCCTTAAGTTGGAAACAACTTGAAAGCACATAACAACAACATTTCACTGCAAATGCCATGGCAACATCCTATGGAATCCTGGGGCTTGTAGTCTGGAGAGGCACTTGTGTGATCTGGCTGAAAAGACTAAATGCTCCTCTCTAAATTGCAGATCCCAGAATTCCATAAGATGTTGGCATGGCAGTTAATGTGGAATTTGGCACTATATTTACATAGTGTGAAAGGACCCTGGAGAGAATCATATGAAGTTCTGACCCTGAACAGGAACACCTGACACTGCAATATTTTCTTGCACGTCACACTCATCATCATTAAAGAAAGGATAATCTTCCATATAATCCTGAAACTCTTTAACGACAGTAATTATGATATACTGATCCATTTAAGGATGGAATGATAGTGATACAGCCGAACACTGGTATCTGCGATGAGCAGACATATAAATGGTGTGTGGGATGGGAAATGATGTGCAGAATGGGTATTCCATGTTTTGAAATTAAGTATATGCCATGTATCTTTCTAAAAGTCTATTATTCAGAAAGCACTGTCTGTTCCCTTACCAGATAAGTACTACAGTTAAAAAAACACACTAAAGATTGCAAATGTAGCGGTGAGAACTGAGGAGGCCATTACAGAGAGAATAGGCCTTTACAATGGAGTTAGAATTTCTTGATCTCTAACTATCCTTGTTTTGTCTTAGACAGAAATTGTATCAGGACTCTCTCCTTCTGTAAAAGGGCACCATTTTTTTTGCCAACATACCCATTCTTTTTCTTCAACAAATCTTGCATCACTGGAAAGCTTAAGTGTTCCAGCACTTGTAGAAACATTCCTATATGCCAAATGAATTTTTCCTTATATTCTGCAAATACTTAGTAATTGCAAATTATCCACAGTCAATAAATTTGATATTAGAGCCATGTCATCCTTTTATGCAGTATTTATAACTGTCTTTTAAAGACATTAACTGGTGGTTGTTGTGTGCCTTCAGGTCATTTCTGACCACCCTAAGCAAATCTATCACAGGGTTTTCTTGGAAAGATTTATTCAGAGAGATTTTCCATTTCCTTCCTCTGAGGCTGAGAGAGTGTGATTTGCCCAAGGTCACCCAGTGGGTTTCCAAGGCCAAACAGGAATTCAAACCTTGTTCGCCAGAGTCCTAGCCCATTGCTCAAGCCACTCTGGCTCTAACATTAACTGGATTGCCCAGAAATAATATCTGTTTAATTTTGAATGTTTTTTTAAAAGCAGTGCACAGTCCTTCAGAAACTAAAGAAACTGTCCAACTTCAATATTTAACTTGTCATTTTCTATGGAATTGCATAAACTAATACATATAGACATATAGAAATTGTGTGTCCAATAAACTTAAACTAAACTGAATAAAGTATATTTTAATGGAATATATGCTAATGTTTCACAAAATACCTGGCTAAAAATACTTATGTATCCCATTTTAAAAAAAGCTGTTCTGAGAACAGCTTCTGAGCTGATCAGAATATTATAGCCATGTCATCTCAGAATAAAGGCCAATTGATACTCCAAATGAATTTTTATACTCATTACCTCACTCCCCCTGTTTTAGCTTGCAATCTATTTTTATCAAATTTACTATTTATTTAAGTTTCATGTGTTTTAATTTATCTAGTTAATTTGTATATGAGTTTTAGGATAGTGATTATGTTTTATCTGTGTATGCATTTTGGTATTTTGTATTTTATTTTATTTTATTTTATTGTTGATATGGTCAGCTGACTAACCAATAAATATTCTTGTTGTTGATTTCATTGTACTGATTTCCACATAATGCAGGTTAGAAAACATGGAGCTGTTCAGATGTTGTTGCACAACTCCCCTTATGCCCTACTATCAGCTAGTGCTGGCCAAGATTACTGGGATCTGCAGTCTAACCACATCCAGAAGGCCACTATTTGACAACCCCTGAAGGAATACCACAACTACACACGGCTTGTTGAAAATGGCAAATCTGGAGGTGACATTTTGCCTTCTCTTCTTCAACCATGCCATTGAGGAAACATGCAACATACTGTCACTCATACCTATCTATATTGTCAGGCAACAGAGTGGGGGAAATGGATGATGGAGTGATGATACCATGTCAAGATTTCCTTAGCTACTATTTCAAGGAAGAGTTCACGGAAGAAATTGTCATTTTGAGCACCAAATCTAGTTCTTATCTAGGCATATTCTCAGGACTGCTGGTACTAGACTGTAGACTGCCATTTAGGATGGATTCCCAGACCTTTTCATTGATCTAGAACTCTACAACTCAAAGCAGATCTCTTAAAAAGTAACAATGTTCTGTTCTTCTTTGACTGTACTTCCCATGTTTGGCTGAACAAATGTGACTTTTTATATGTGGCCTTAGAGAGAGAAGACTGCATATGCCCCACACATGTCCATCCTTCACACATTTAGTATGAATGTTGGGGGAGAGGGAGGGTTAAAAACCACATTGAGCTGAACAGACATAGAATTATTCTTGAGGTAAGGAACCCCAATATAATATAGGAGTCCATTTCACAGGGAAAACTCCACTCAAAACTTTCAAACTACAGTTCCCAGAATCCTCAGCCAACATGGGGATTCTTGGAGCTTAATCAAAAAAATAACTTTTCCACACTCTAACTCAGCTGAACATGCTTAGTGTCTACCTTCAAACTCCCTACACACAAAAGTTGGAAATGGAGGCAACATGTAGGGATGTTGGAAGCAAGGAGATGTAGCCCCCTTGCTTCTTCCCCACTTGAAGACCACGTGTGTTCCTCTCAATGCACAAAAAGGACTTTTGCAATTCAGTGCACTAGGTTCAAAGCAGCCACCTCAGGTAGAAACATCTTTCAAAGTAGGTGTGCAGTTTCCACCCAGTGTTGCAAAACTGGGTGGCATGTTGCAACTTTACTTGAAACAGTTGACTTTTGCAAAACACCTATTGAGTAACCAGCGTATATCTTTATTCTTGTGTATACATTGCAACCTTGCCAGTCTGGTTCACATTAAAAAAAAAAAAAGACTGAGGAGGGGGAGAAGAATTTGCCCTTGGACAAGAGTTTAGCAAGAAACCAAACAGAAGGGAAAGAAATTATGCTTACCTATTGGGAGGTAATTGTGGTGAAA
Organism: Sceloporus undulatus; assembly: GCF_019175285.1. NCBI lineage: Eukaryota > Metazoa > Chordata > Lepidosauria > Squamata > Phrynosomatidae > Sceloporus > Sceloporus undulatus. The sequence goes on along the minus strand of NC_056522.1, from coordinate 148,418,257 downwards.
GGTTCCAAAGCTGGAAGATGCTTGGACTGATGTTTTATCCTTCTGCTGGTCTATGACTATAATAAAGATGAACTGAACTGATGTTTTATCCAAGAGCTTTCAGTTAAAGTTCTTGTTGCTATATAACACTTATTCCCTACTCCATCCCACTAATAGAAGAAATTTTGCTGCCTGAGATGAAATACAAAGTCCTCTCTCCACCATTCCACATACTGAAGCTTATCAGTCTCCCAGATGAAACTTTATTCAGCCATGGCAATGGGACAATGCCTTATCACATTAGAGGACAGCAAGCTAGTGTAGAGCATCAAGACAGACATGTGGTACACACAGCTCTGTCCTGCACCAACAGTAAACAGCCAAGGGACCTCCACTGCTGCCCCCAGTATCTGTTGCCTGAATCAGTTGCCTCACTTTTCCAAATGGAAGAGAGAGAGCCAGCATGGTGTAGTGCTTTGAGTGTTGGACTAGGACCTTCTCTGCACAGGCTAAATAAAATGTCCTTCCCACATCCTCTTGGCAGAGAGTCTGGATGACACTGGGCCCAAACCCCAGTCTTGGTGTGAACAGTCCAGATTATATCCAACCAGTTCAGCACCAAACCTAGGATATATCACCCTTGGAATGCATTAAAAAATTCAGTGTTTGCTCTGAATCTTCCTAGACGATTTGGAACCCTTTGTTGCAACAGTAAACAGGTGTTTGCATGTGCATCCCACTGTCCTGCCTAGTATGGCCACTGCCACCACAAGTCACTTGCTCTGAGGTCAGAATAAGGTGTTCAGCTGGACACTTTGTTCTGACCTCAGAGTGCATGATTAACAGTGGTGGTGGTGGCCATACCATGCACCACAGTGGATATGCATGCGAACAGCTGCCTGGTATCACAACAAAGAGGACCAAGTAACAGAGGGAAGTTGGGAAACTCCAATCTGCTCCCAGAGTATCCTGGTCTGTGCAGACACCACCTAGAACTCTGCAGCCCTGGGCAAGTCATATTGTCAGAAGAAGACAAAGACAAACCCCCTCTGAAAAAATATCTTGCCAAGAACACCCCTTGATAGGATTGCTGTAAGTCAGAAATGACTTGAAGGCAAGTAACAACAACAACAGAGCCAGTCCTGATATATACATAATAAAGCAGTGAGGAGAAACTGTTTCAGAACTTGCAGTTTGTGGATGTATAATGCATTACAGGAGCTTCCACTCATCACACTGAGTGGAAGGTTGATGCTGATGGTACATTTTAAAAGAAGGTTTAAAGTATAGTCTACAGTTAAAAGAATCTCAGAAAGCAGAGGAACCCTTGCCTGTATGTGTAAACAATATTGGATTTGATGGTCATATAATCTGATCTGGTAACAGCTGGTTATTTCACAGTCCCTGACAGCATGCCAAATAGGGTAAGCTTGGCTGTACACTGTGTAGTAGGTGTCCCATAAAAGTGCTCTGTGAACAAATGCACTTATAATAATAATATTTTTAAAAATATTATATAATATTATAAAAATATTATATAGTTATATCCATTGCCAGTTTGTAGTCATTTCTGCCTTGTTTTTGCACAGTTCATTATTTCAACCACACTGTTGATTTCTCTTAGAATTTTTGGCCTCACCCTTGGTGTCAAACTAGACAAGAAAAACACTGCAGACGGGAAAGCCCCTAACTTTAAAAAGGTCAAACAAGGTGAAAAACAATCACACAAACAAGAATAAGGTTAATTAAGGCTAGATCCTACAGACTAAATTTCATGAAAGATTTCAGAGAGTTTTAGTCCCAGGCTAGTGAATCTCTTGGCTACCTGAATCCATGGAGGAAAAGTGGTTCTCAGACAAAGGAATGAAAAGCACTTTCTGAACACATTTTTCCTTGCTGACCCAATGACCTACCCCAGCCAATTGAGCAACCACTACATTCTTATCAAGATGCAGAAACATTTAGTTGGCACAAACTCTATCAGAATCACCTCTCCCTTTTATAACAGGAGTTAGCTATCTTTGGGGGAATTAGGTGACAAGCAAAGCCCAGATCCTAGAAAAAGTGCTAAAATTAAAACCCATTTAGCTCCCCACAACAACTTCTTGACAGTCTTATCTGAGGACAAATAATCCATTGTTGGGTGTAAAATCTGGAAATAGCATAGGAATATGTAGCAAATGTGTCCATAGTCTTCTCACATAAATTCCTTTTGCTTCAAATCATACTTCGGGAAACATTAAGTGAATATTTTGATTATTCTGATAGGAAATTTCATAGAAGGAATTCGTCACTGACAGGCATAAAGGGACAGATTGGTAGCTTCTGGAAAAGACAGAAGATTCTTGAAGCTTCAATTCCCTAAGATAGGTATAAGAACTTAAAGACTCTGCCAATTTTCTTGGACCGTAAGCCCTGCAACTCTTAGCATTGACTCTGGTGCATGATTGTTTTGCCTAGGACCACTCTGGGGTGAAACTTGAGGCTGTATCTGCACTGCAAAAATAATCCAGATTGATGCCACTTTAACTGCCATGGCTCAATGCTAAGGAATTTTGGGTACTGTAGTTTATTGTGACAGCAGAGCTCTGACAGAAAAGGATAAATATCTCACAAAACAATTCCCAGAACCCCATAGCATTGAGCAATGACAGTTAAAGTGATGTCAAACTGGATTGCTCAAGCTAAAGATACAAAATCACAGCAGCCAGGCAACAAGGGGAAAGACCTATAGGATAGGAAGAAAGGATGCTGAATCGCCTGGTAGAAGTTCTCAGTTGTTGTTGTTCTGTGCCTTCAAGTTGTTTGCAAGTTATGGCAATCCCACTGTGACACTATCACAATGTTTTCTGGGGCTGAGAGCATGTCACTTGTCCACAGTCACCCAATGGGTGTCCATGGACGAGTGGGGAATCGATTCCTGATTTCCAGAGTCATAGTTCAATGCTCAAACCACTATAATACACTGGGTCTCAAGCTCACCGCTAAACCCTTACCAAAACACAGTCGTGGAGAAGATGGGACAAATATAGGGCCATGAGATGGACATTTTCAGTGTCAGCTCATTTCACCTAATGCCTTGGTGACACTGGGTCACTTGCAGTGATTTTTAGTACAGTACTATGGTCTTCAGTGCATAAAGGGTTGGGAAAGAAATGTGCACATACATGCAAATCTACCAGCGTTTTGAAACAATTTCAAACATAAAAGACAGACAGACGGATAGACAAACAGGATACAGATAGAGCAATAACAAGTATAGAGCCAATGTGGTGTATTGGTTTGGGGACTGGACTATGACTCTTTACCCCAGGATTCAAATCCCAACTCAGCTTCAGTCACCACTGGGCAACCTTTGGCAAGTCATACTCTCTCAGCCTGTGAGGAAGGCAATGGCAAACCTTCTCTGAACAAGTTTTGCCAAGAAAACACCTTAGCATTGCAAAAAGTCAAAAATGACTTGAAAGCACGCAACAAAAATATTTTAAAATGTACCATGAAATATATCCTATAGCTTTAGATATACTGTATTTGAAAGTATATCATGAAACAGGGGCAAATCCGGTAACAATGTTGGTTCTCAAAGTATAAAGAGAGGCAGAAACAAGCACTGTAAAAAGTCACCATAAAAAGATGTGGGTGTGATCAATAAGCAACCCAGCAAAGCATAAGTGAAGTTGTTATAACAACGCAGGCAACTTAAAGTTGGAAGTAGAAATAAAAATCAAAAATAAAAGGAAAACTTCAGTATAAAGCTCTAGGCATTAATAACAACCAAAGATAAAGTGACATAAAAGTGGGTGGGCGAAAAATAAAACTCTGCAGGCCTGCCCTACCTCTCTGGTGACAAAGTCTGTAATGGGGTGCTGTCACTGAAAATAAAAAGAGAATAATAGGAATGCTCACTGACCAGAAATGAGAAACAAAAATGCAGAAAACAGCAATATGACAAAATTTTATGTTGCATGTTGATGCAGGATATAGAATACCTTTACAGGCTGAGAAAGGCCACAGCCCTTTGGAGAACCAAAGTTTACATCACTCCTGACACTGACAATTTAATATTATCTTTTTTAAAAAAAATACTTTATTCATAATACAAAATACAAAATCTTGCAATCATAAAACAGTGGTATAAAAAAGTTTCATGTCATTAACAACTTTCCTTATTAAAATTTTACAAAATTCAATTCGTTTAAAATAAATCCGACCACAAAGAACAGTGGCTAGATGGAGGAGAAATGGATGTAAAATTTGTATTAATGTAATCTATAAGAGGAGACCATTTTTCCTGAACAGGTCTTTGATTTTGTTGTTTTGAGTTACATTTCATATTATCTATTAATTTCTCCATAAGCCATTGATCCCAAACTCTTTTCCACCAGCTATCCAGGGATACAAGACCTGTTTTCCAATTATAAGCCACTTCTAGACGAGCTGCTGTCAGCAAAAAAGATATCAACTTTCTGTTTTTTAAAGATTTATTACCTTTTGTGTATATTGAAAGAGCTGGGCAAAAAAATATTTTTTGTTTTGTAATTGAAGCAATTTGCTTGATCACATCGTGCCAGTAGTCGGTAATTTTGGAACAGTATAACCACATGTGGATATAAGTCCCTAAGACTGGACAACCTTTCCAACACAAAGGTGAAATAGATTTTATCATCTGTGATTTCCTAACAGGTGTCAGATACCATTTATGTACTAGCTTTAGAAAGTTCTCTCTGGTTAAAGCTAATCTTGACTTCAGCACAGAAGATGACCAAATAGCACACCAGTCTGATTCTGGATTGGTATATTTAGTTCACTTTCCCACAATGTTTTGATACATATGGTATCTTGATATGAATAACATTTCAGAAATAGACACTCCAGGTGTTTATAAAATCTCTGTCCTTTATCACAGCGGTTTCTTTCTCACAGCATTTCCTAGGTCATATTTGCTGATATTACTTCTCACATTCCATTCTGTCTGTGAGATTCTCCTTTTTTTGTGTTGCTTTTACAGTTTGCTTATTCATAAATGCCTTTCATCTAAGATAACAAAGAATCAGCAATGTCATTGGGAAACTGGAAAGGTTTTTAAGTGGCGGGAGGAGGAAAGGGGAAACTCAGCACTGAAAGGCAAGTTGTAGTTAATTTTGCTTGTAAGTACTTTTCCAAGTTGTGTTGACTGATATGGGTAGGTAACAAAATAGCTAGACCAAAAATATGACCAAATAAAAAGATAGACCCTTGTTTGTTGATTTGTGAGTCCAAAATGAAGCATCAGATTCTTTTCCCTTCTCCTTTTCAGATTGTATGCAAATATGTACACACAAGACTCTCTGACCAGAATCCTATATGGTGTCTATGGTCTTAGTGAGCCAGCATGGTGTCGTGGTTTGAGCATTGGACTATTACTCTGGAGACCAGGGTCTGAATCCCAGCTTGGCCATATAAACCCATTCAGTGATTTTGGACAAGTCAAATGGATGGCAATGGCAAAACTCTTCTGAAGAAACCTGCCAAGAAAACCCCATGATAGGGTTGCCTTAGGGTCGACATAAATCTGAAACCACTTGAAGGCACATAACAACCACATCAACAAGCATGGCACTTACTGGGCTACACAATGAATTCCATCTCAACTCTCACTTACCAGGAAGCAGCCACTGTGATCACCTGGGATCTGTTCCCCATCACTTAGGATGAAGCTGACTGCTGTATCCACTCCCTCCTGTGACTGATCCCCATTGTGACAGGATGAGACAGGATCCCTGTCACACTTCTCCCTTATACAGGAGGTTGCTCTTGTGAAAGGAGGTGGTAATGGCAGCCCACTGCTTCACGGCTGATAGAGGAAAAGACCTCCATTGGTCACAGTGGCTGCTGATTGACAAGTGGATATTGAGGGAATTCAGGATCCCTTCTATGGAAGGATCATGAATACATAACAGTCACAAGTTTGTAACTGCAGGTTAAACATTCATAACTGCCATACAGGACTCCAGGCACTGTTCTTGATGGGAAAAACGCATACATGTACATTAAGCATATATTAAGTAAGAACATTTGAAAAAAATGCATACCAGTTGCAGACTGATATCCAGCTAGGAAAGAAAAACAGGATCACAACCTAAGATGAAACAAGAGCAGGAAGAAAATATAGCTGGGATTGGGGGATACACAACAAAAGTAAAACAGGGAAATTTTCACCACCTTAGTGAAAAGAGAAGTAGCTATGACTTCAGATGACATTACTCTGTCCAGGTTGTTGAAATTCTAAACTCTGAAAGAATATTTCCAAATTCAGCTGGACAGCCAATAAAATGGTTGATGAGATTGAATGGAAGCACAATGATAAGTATGTTAAAATGTTTTTAAAACATCATAATTTCATACACAGCCTGGTAACTATGGCAGGTTAGGGAGGGGTGTTTAGGATTCCCTACCAGACAGCTGTCCTTTTTATTTCTTTTTATTTTTGAACTTGCCTATTTGTCCCGATAGGGACAAAGTAGGAGGTGGAGAGGAGGAGGGGAGAATGGGGAAAACATCTAGAAATGTAAAAAGTAAAGTGAAAAGAGAATTGAGGGAGGGGAAAAGGGAACAAGAGGCATAAAATATAGGAACAGCTACTGGTGGTGGGTGACACTGAAGTAAACTCTCACAGAGAGAATAGTAGTGTCACCATAGCTGACACTTGTCAGCACTGTGCGAAAGGAGGCAAAAGGTGTCCCTCCTTATGAGATCATTTCACCAAGAAAACCCTTTAGGTGAGACAGCTCAAAAACCAACAGCTAGAGAGGGGGAGGCCAGACAGAAAACATGTTCAATAAAACAAGCATAGTTAGAAGCAACACTACACATGTAATTGGAACATGGAATGTGAGAAGCATGAGCCAGGGAAAACTAGACATAGTAAAGAAGAAAATGGAACACATGAATATAGAAATACTAGGAGTGAGTGAATTAAAATAGACAAGAATGGGTCACTTTGACTCAGGCAACTATACAGTAATCTATTCAGGAAACGAAAAAACAAGAAGAAAAATATAGGCCCTCTCCAGACGGGCCATTTTGTACATACTCCGTATGTACTAGGGTTGCCTGGGGGCGTCTCTTTTCGATGCCTGCAACCCTAATACGTACGGAGTACATACAAAATGGTGGCACCCAGTTTACACGGGCGCTGCCACTTTGACATAACAGCCGCGCCGTGTCCAAATGGCACGGCACAGCTGTTACGTCATGGCGCCGCCTTTGGCCGCATGTATTGCTGGTGCGGTTTTTAAACAGCCACACTAGCAATACAAAGAGAAAGGGGCCAAGTGGCCCCTTTCTCCCTTTCCTCGCCACTGTCGGGGTGTCCTTGAGGCTTGAAGCCCCAAGGACACCCCTTTCCAGGCCACAGGCAGCTATGGAAGAACTGGAAAAGATATTGAAGAGCAAAGATATACAATTAAGCACTAAACTGTTCAGGCCACGGTATTCTCAGTTACCATGTACTAATGCAAGAGCTGGACTGAATGAAACAGACAGAAGGAAAATCAACTCATTTGAAATGTGGTGCTGGAGAAGTAGTACTTAGGATACCATGCACAGCCAAGAAGACAAACAAATGGGTCCTAGAGCATAGAATCATAGAGTTGGAAGAGACCGCAAGGGCCATCCAGTCCAACCCCCTGCCATGCAGGAAATCCAGATCAAAGCATCCCGGACAGTTGCCATCCACCTCCGTTTGAAGACCTCCAAGGAGGGAGACTCCACTACACTCCGAGGGAGTGTGTTCCACTGTCAAACAGCCCTTACTGTCAGGAAGTTCCTCCTAATGTTGAGGTGGAATCTCTTTTCCTGCAGATCAGACCAGGGTTCTCCTTGGAAGCAAAGACGATCAAGTTGAGACTATCATGCTTTGGCCACATAATGAGAAGGCACAGATCACTAGAGAAAACAATAATGCTGAGAAAGGTAGAGGGTAGGGGAAGAAAGAGAGGAAGACAACAAACCAGATGGATAGTCTCAATTAGGGAGGTTATGGGCAAGGGCTTACAGGATCTGGGCAAGGCAGTGGAGGATAGGGATTCTTGGAAATGTCTCAACAACAGGGTTGCTATAAGTCAGAACCGACTCGAGGGCAGTGAACAACAACAACCAGAGAGCTCCACTAGTACATCACCAAATTAAAAATCCAAGGATTCCATAGGATGCAGCCATGGTAGTTAAAGTGGAATCATAGTGCCACAACTGTGATCTAATCTGCACTGCAGAAATAATGCAATCTGCCATCACTTTGTCATGGCTCAATGCTATGGTATTTTAGGATTTCTAGTATTGTGAGATATTTAGCCTTCTCTGTCAGAGAGCTCTGATGTTTCCACAAATTACAAATACCAGAGTTCCATAGCATTTAGCCATGGAAGTTAAAATGGTGTCAAACTTCATTATTTGTGCAGTGTGGACACAGCCTAGGAAGGGCGTTCCAGAACCTGGGAGCATCCACCAAGAAGTAATCCCATAGTTCCTATTGTACACAGAACATCTCCCATGTGCCACTAGATATATCTGTGAAAAAGTTGAGATGGACAGAAAGGCCTGAACTGAAGGTCTCAAAACATGAGGAGTGTTAACCTGCATTATTTCTGCAGTGCACATTAGACCCGTGTAGTGTCAAATGCCTCTAGGACTCTTGGGTTCCTCGTTCATCAGCAAGAAATACTGAAACAGTAAGACACATTCAATATTAGGAACAAATGACAGCACCATATCTGTATTCTCTGTGCATCATGAAGAATAATATTCTAGCTGAGAAGAAATAATTCTCCTATTGTTCTGTGTATAATAGGAACTATGGGATTACTATATATCTATCCAACTAATTCTAGCATGGAAGAGGACACGGTTATAGCAAACAGTGGACATTTTGGAGGTTTGCTTCTTATGGCCCTGCCTTTTGATGTGCTGTAACTTAATTAAGCTGTGCTGTAGTCCCATCAGACAATTAATCCATCTCAGTCTGGGTCACTGCAACCCCTGGCCATTATTTTCAGTAGAACATCTTGTGAGGGACGAGCGATTTACTCATACCAGCCCTGTAATTATACTCCCCTTTCATATGTCTGCTAAGTGCCTGTAGTTTGGTAATCTCTACATGAAGCTATTACATTAACAGCTGATGTGGGTGGGCAAATTTGTACTCTCACAAAAGAGGTATTGACCTCCTGAAAATTGTGCAAGGCACAGCACACATTCAACATGGCTAACTTACTTTGTATTCTCGGTTTATTAAGGGGACTGAGCTGGCACATCTTTGTGTATGGTCAAATCTTTGTAGCAAATGTTACACTTCCTCTGGCAAAGTGTAGCATGCAGGCACTTCATTTTTAATTCTCCCCCGGTTCTTTGTTTTTAATTAGTAATTTCTATCAGCTAAAGAGTGTGTCTCAGTCATGTGGCATAGAGCTGATTGTCTTGCTACAACAAATATTTGATTAATATTGTCCCTTCAACTAGAGAGCTAATTTTTCTTGAGACACACAAACAGCTGTTATGATTAATATTATACATGAGTAGCACTTGATGGGATTGATGTGGTCTTTTGAGATGTCCTCCCACTCTCCAGTGCAACTCGAGGGACAATGATTTGCTTCCATTAGCATATGGGAAGATACAAAGAGATGTATACATTTCTGATCTCATGCTCATAGTAGGCTCTTCTTGACTGGTAATAACCAGGTTTTCTTGAAATAGATGATAGCAGGAATTAGTATCTGATGCAGCAGTGGAGTGCAGCAGGGTAGAGTAGAGCAGGTGTTTTCAATTCAGGCAATAAAATATTTTCTTTGGTAGCTTCCTTGGTAAAGTAGAATATGCAACAAACAGTATGGCTAATGCTGAACAAGAGAACTGAATACTGGCTTAAATACTTCCCAGTGAAATCAATGAGATGGAAAGATGCTTAGCAGTACCGAGACACTGGTGACACTATTTGTGTTTGTATTTTTGTATTTGTATTTTTGCTCATTTCTATTCTCATTTCTTGTTAAGTTCAACCGGATGTAAATTCCGCATTTCTCCAAGACACCTTCCTACAACTATTCAGAAAGTGAATCGATCTCTAGATGAACCTTCCTCTGCATCTATTTTAGCGTATAAGAGGACTGAACTTTTTAGTGTTGGTTCTGGGTGGGAATACATCAAGATCCTGTCATTTATTAATGCAGTGTATTTATTGCATGCACGCAGGAATGGCTTGCAAAATCAGTGGCAGAACAAGAGGCCAGTTGAAGCAAGTTGTGTGACGCAGTCAACACCTTTGTATCTTTGGCTACTGTGAACTCTGCCTCAGACTAAACAACCTGAGTTCTGAATGGACGCAACACTATTGATCCAATGCTATTTGGCTGATAAGGATTTGAGGTTATGGGAAGAGATAAGCACATTTATCACATGTAAAAACAAACACTGAGAAGCCAGCCAGCCTTTGAACCAGCTGCTAAGTTATCTCAAATGGGAGCACTATGAAACCCGAGTTTCCATCACACACATACCATTTTGCAAATCACAGGTCATTCTAGAATTCTTGGAAAGGTTGCCTTTCTTTGCACATTTCAGGTCAGGGTGACAGGTGGATAAGGAAAGGGGTGGTGGCAGACTGACAGAAGGTCCTGAAAGTTTTAAATAGCTGCGGACCAAAAAAAATAGAGCAAATCAGGGGTAGTGACAACAAATATAGCTATATCTAACCAGAGAATCTTCTCTGCTGGAAACAAGCTTTTGATTCTCTCTGGGATTAGCTATGATATAATATTATGATATAATCCTTTTATGAGCACTCCTGGGCCTTGAGAACTTAAAGAAAAGTCCTTCTTCTAGTCCTACACAAGCACAAATAGTGGGGATGTATGATGGAGACTTCTCAGAAGCTGCACCAGGCTCTGAAACTCCCTTCCTTGGGAGATTGGGATGCCCTGTCCTTGCCTCTCAACAGGCAAATATGTTTTATTCCAGTAGGCATTTAATAACCTAAGATTTTAACAGAAAGGGCTTTTAAGACCATAGTGTACTGTTTTAATTGTGTTGTTGTTAATGGTGTTGTTGTTCTAAAAACTATTTTTACCATTTGAATGTTTTTTTAAAAAATATCCTAAAGGCATCAGATCGGTTCTAATCTTGGAAGGTAAGCAAAGTCAGTTCTGGTTAGCACTTGGAAAAGCACTTGTATTTGGGTGTATGTAAATCTAGGAGGACTAAATACCCGAAAGGCACCAGATCCCATCTGATTTTGGAAGCTAAGCAGGGACAACCCTGTTTAGTACTTGGATGGGAGCTCACCAATAAATACCAGGTGCTGTAGGCTATATTGCAGAGGAAGGAACTAGCAAAACTATCTGTGAGTATTCCTTGCCTGTGAAAACTTTGTGAAAGTCATGGGGTTACCATAAGTCAACAGGTGACTTGAAGGCACATATACTCATTTAAAACAGTATTTAGTGTTGTGAATAGTTTCATATAAAGTTGTCCAAACCATGTTGAGTCGATAGGTGACAAAATACAAATCCCAGGATTCCATAGAATAGAGCTGCAGCACTTCAAGTGGTGTCAAACTACATGATTTCTGCAGTGTTGATGCACACCATATTACTAGATGGCAGGCAAAAGGCTCCTCAGGAATAAAACAAGAAGTCATTCAGCTCTGCTCCAAATGCTTGAAACTGGTTTAGGAAGTGGCACCACAAGACCAAGCTATTTAAACTTCTTGCATTCTTACTGTTGTTTGTTTGTTTGTTTTTTCATTGCTGGAGCAACACAAGTCTCACTTCTGGGTCCGTGTGTGTGTGTATGTGTGTGTGTGTGTGTGTGTGTAGAAGAGAATGAGAAATCATTCTGGCTGCCATGTGGGAGGAGGAAAAGAAAAGACTAAATGAATAGGGAATGGGGGTGGAAAAAGAAAACAAAGCAGTGAGAAAGAAGAATGAAAGATATTCTGACCCTTTAGTCTAGTTGGCTGCATTTTACACTTTCTGTCCATGCCACCTGGTGCTTATTTGCTTACCTGGATTTCCAGATTTCATGTTTTTTAATAAAAGCATGAGGGTATCTGTGCCACTCTATATCAGTTTAATACCACTTTAATTGTCAAGGCTCATCCAAAGAAATCCTGGAATTTATAGTTTGGTTAGGTACCTATAAATTACCAAGGTAACCTGAGAATTCAGGAACAGAGGATTACATCACTTCACTTCTATTTGGAAGACATCACTTTGGTTTTCTGGGAAAATATAGTTCAGGGGAAGAGACAGGAGCCATGGCAATGAAAGTGGTATGAAACAGAAAACTGTGTAATGCAAATATACCTTATGTCTCTAATATTTGTAGAAGCCAAGATATAAAGCAAAACCAACACTCACTCTTCTGCCCAGCCATTCTGCTCAATTGGCTCTGTGCATTAAACCTCTGATTGAAGCCACAGTTGTGATTCACATCACATTTGGGGGCCTTAGAGAGTTTAAACTGGAGAGTGGGCTTTTGATCTCTGCAGTACACACCATCTGCAGACATGCTAATTGGCATTGCTATTCAGGGTATCTAGGGGCATGCCTCACCTGCCCCAAGCATATGCTACAAAAAAGTGGCTTTCTGTTATGTAGAGAAAGGAATAGAGTGATCATTTTGTCTTTCAGGATGCAATCTATCCTATAAATACATAAATCTACTTACCAAGTGTAAGCCCCATAGGACTTAATGATATTTCCAGTATTCCTGTTTACACTGTTAATTGGCTTTTTTAAATAGAGCTTCTTTGTGATAAAGGTGAGAAGCTTTCTGTTCAAGTCCAAAGGCAACTGGCCCTCTGCTCCATTTTTTTAATGCTTTCTTAGAGGAAAGATCCCTAGAGAGGCATTCTTTAATTACGATGCTAGTATCATTAGTATGCTAGTATGATTATGTAGTATCATAAGTGTAACTCATATTTTAAAAGCTCCTCCTATGGGATTTAAAACATTACTGTTTTATACTACAGCCCTCAGATTCCACCCCCATTCCCTGGGTAGTGTGGCCAGCTGCCGTATGGGCTGAAGGATTCAGAAATTATAATCCAAAACAGTAATGTTCCCGATCTCTGTTTTTTGAACATACAAACTTTCTTTCCTACACTATCTGAGTAACCCTTACAGGGAACCTCAGTTAGAGGGTCAGTAGGATTGTTCCTGTTTTGAAGACTGGATGTGAGCATGAGGCTGAGCATAGACATGGCTAGGAATCATCAGAAAATGTGAGCAGGATTTTAAACTTTGCAGAATATCCATTCCTGGGACAGCCATGTCTGTCTATCTCCTGCCTCTTTTAAAGACACAGAAACCATGTGCGAAGAAAAGTTAGCCAAGGAAACAGGTCACGGGAGCACAAAATATTTTGGGCTGCAGCTTGTGCCCATCTGCATTGCATGGAAAGTTGCTAAGAAACCCCAGATTCTGTTTCTTCTCTATGGCCGGTTACATACCGGCAGTTGGGACGTCTGGAGGACGTCTCATTTTAAAAAAGGGGCGTCTCTTCTAGATGCCCCTGAGACTAGTACGGACTGTGTCCGTACAATATGGCGCCGGCCCTTCTACATGGCCGGCGCCATATTGACGTATCGGACGCTGAGCATCCGAACGTCGCGCGGCCCTAATGACGTCATGAATGCGCCCTTGGCATTTCGCGACGTTATCAGTGCGCCGCGGAAAGAAGCTCCGAAATGGAGCTTCTTTTTTGCTCCGTGCGGGAGCCGCGTGGTTTGGCTGCTGCGGCTCCTGCACGGAGCAAATGGCGCCGGCGGGGGAGCGCTGCAAAGCGGCGGTTTGTATCCCGCACATAAATCTTCTGAATGAGAAGTTGGTGTGTGCATGGTTGCATGTGTACACTTGTGCTGGTCAACCTTTCCATGAGTCACCATAATAACTGCATAATAAGCAAACAATTGACAATTCTAAAAGTGAAAAGCTCTTCTGGTGCCTGATAGGAATAGGCTGAGGAACTAAGAGAGAGGAAAATTCAGTGATCCTAAGGGTGGAGTGGGGAGAAAGATGAGCAAGGAGGAAAAACGAATTTGAGTGAGGCAGAAGGAAAGAGCAAAAGGTATGCAGAGAGGGGATGCTATGAAATCCCTTCCCTTGACAAAGTTGCTACTGGCTGATCAAATGCTGGAGGAGAGAAGTAGTGCTGAGGTGGGATGGTTGACCTGAAGCCAAGAGAACATGGGTTCTTTCAGCACCAAATCATACTGGAGATTTCTGATTAGTTGATCATTTTACGGCAAGATACGTTCTCTAGCAAGAAGCAGGAGCTCCTATCCGGTTAAGTATTTACAATGTCGTAAACTAGACTTACGGTCTCATAAATTTTGCTATTCACATTTACGGTCATAGCACTATTACAACAACTGTAAATGCCCCCAACATTTATCTTAAAAGCCAGGCAGCTACATCAACTAAAAGAGTTCCATGATGCTGGCAAGCAGGGTACTGAAGGTGAATGCATCCAACCCCACCAATGAGCCACAGTGCAAAAAGCAGTTGTGACAGGACCAACTAGAAGTCATGGAAGACAACCACAATGTTTACGAAAAAGGAAGTTCCACTGAGTTGAATGGAGGTTATTTTTGTGGAGGTTGGTAGAGAATTGCAAACTTTGATAAATTGACCTGGATCCAATGGTGTCATTCTGCTGAAGAAAATAGTTCTATCAATATACTAATAGGGGGGTAGTTTTTTCTTCCCCCACCACCTTTCATGCACCTTCAAAATCCACTTCCAAGGGCTGGAAAACCCTCCTGAGCAGATTTGAAGTAGCAGAAAAGGATGCAAGAAGTAAAAGAGAAAATAAAAATCCACTTGTGCTAGTGGAGGAACAGTGAATTTAACCCATTCGCTTTCTCTAAGACAGTGAGCTTCTGAACAGAGCAAGGATTTCCCACTTCCAAATTCAACCTTTTTACTGAACAAAAAAATGATTCTGCTAGTCATCACTTAGGAAGGTGTATTCAAATATTATTTACATTTGCATTTCTTGTAAGGAACACCTTAGATTTGGTTCTTGGTAATTTTACAAGGCCAGATATGCTATGAAGTGGAATTGTCATGCAGCCTTCAGAGTGGGTTTTTCCCTCCAGACTTTATACATTATTTTTATATGTTATAATAATGTTTTCTTTCTGCAAATTTTTCCTTTTCTTGGAGTGTTCGTTATCTCTCCCCTCTTGCCCCCACAAAGAATGTTTCTCTCACATAGAGCTACTTGTGGAAACAGCACTCAGCAAAAGTTAGTCTAGAAGCTCCCTGCTGTGCTGAATGATCATGCCGGACACAACACTTTTCGGGAATAATGGCAGATGAGAAATAGTAGTTCAACAGTATTAGTTGGGCAGAGTAGGAGAGAAAATGTCAGAGGAGAGTTACATCTGTTTGGAGGGAAAATTTAAAATAAGCAATGGTCTCTTTCTACGACATTCCAGTTAAATAAGTAAAAGTAAATTCAGGGCAAGACAAAAAGACCACATTCCAAGAGAGAATAATGTATCATTACTTTACGCATACGAGACCAGCGCGGTGTAATGGTTTGAGCATTGGACTAGGGTTCAAATCCTGGCTCGGCTATGGAAACCCCCTTGGCTGACATTGGGCAAGTCACTCTCTCTCAGCCTCAGAGAATGGCAATGGCAAACCTCTTCTGAAGACATTTGCCAAGAAAACACCATCATAGGTTCACCTTAGAGTCACCATGAGTTGGAACTTGAAAGCACACAACAGCAACAACAAACTATATGCAGTATTGTGTGGCTCATGAGTTGTACACAGCTCCCAAAGACCATTTTTGTAGCCAGAATCCCCCAGAGGAACACTGACAAAATCCCATATTCAGGAAGCACAAATCTCTTCTCCTTCCTGCCTTCGCTCCCTCCTGCCCTTATTTTAGCAGAAAATTCACTTTTTAAAAACTACATTTTAAAAACAAATTAAGTGATCTTCCAGTCACCTTGAAATGTCTGGTGTCTCCCCTGAATACCAGAGCCCCCCCCCCCCCCCAACATACTAAATCCCCAGATCTTATGTATCCCCCCAGTCCCACAATATGTCTGGACTTCAACCTGAAGCATTGCTTCCCATTGGCTATGTTGACTAGTGCACTTAGCAACTGCAGTCCAGCAATATCTGGAAACTGTATGGTTGAACAAAACTCAGCAGCCGTGTTAGCTATGGTGGCAACAAGAGGAGAGACAACTCTTGATCAAGTTCTGTGGCAGCCTTTCATAAATGGATGTCCTCCATATATGCTGGACTGTAAGCCATCCTCCTCAGTGCCAAGACAGTACCAGGTTGCAGAATGTTGTCCTAAAGAATGTCCAAGTTAAAGGTCTGTCTTCAGATTCAAATGTGGTTAATGCTGTCTTTTGGGCTGGGAGAGATACTGTGATAAAACCTGAACTTACAAGAATCTGCTAGTTTTACAGGTACTCGTGAAATTTTCTCCATCCAAATTTATTCATAGCTTCTAGAGTTCAAAACTATCTCATTATGTTTGCAGGATGGCACAACAGATTCACAACACATTCCACTTTTTATCCCCTCATGGTTCTGTTGTTCAAATGCCCAACTTTTTGCAGTTTTCACACCTTGCCCCTCCCAAGTTACCAATGTGTAACAAGGCATATGCAACTTGTTTAGAAAGGCATGTAAACCTGATAAGATCACATAACTGCAAAATGAATCTGTCACCCCAATGTTTTCCTGTGCACTAATTGTATGGAAAGAAATGAGGCATGAGAAAGACACAAATGCAAACACTGTAAACAACAGGTGCACCAACCAAACTGTAGATTTTAAAAAAAGAAAAGAAATTCTCCAAATTAAATCAGAAATATACATACACATTTACTAGGCTGTCAAGATTCACAGATCTCAGAGCATGAACCCTCTTTTCTGGTCCTCAGGCAAGTGAGAGGACTTTTGGGGCATGGTCATTAATCTGAGATAGATAGATAGATAGATAGATAGATAGATAGATAGATAGATAGATAGATA
>NC_056522.1:148383696-148401223 GCF_019175285.1 Sceloporus undulatus | reverse complement strand
TTGATACTGATATTGATATGTATTCTTACCTTGTCCCCCTGCTGTTGCTACATGCTGCTTTGAAGTAGCTACCTTAGTTTTCTGTTCAAAGCAAAATATGGAACACTTTTTTCCAGTTGGACTGCAGCTCCCATGTGCTCTTAAAAACAGTGCTTGCACAGGTGTTAGAAAGCCAGCTGGAGAAAGTGTACTTTTGCTATTCAGTGCAGAACTTGGAAAACCTAATTTCCAAATAGTGAGACGTTTTATCATTAGCAACTGTAGTTGATGTTTAATATATATATATATATATATAGTGATGCTCAATAACATCACAAGGACCTCCTCCCTGTAACTTCAAAGCAGGGTTTCCCTAATTTCAGGTGTTGGCTATGACATCTCAAGGCCTGGGATGCTCCTGATATGGGAACTCTATTACTGACAGGCTTCCACCAGTCCACACTTACACAACTAGTGTTTTCAGGGTAAATGGCATGACATGCTAGTCTATCCAACTACTAAGGGAGACCTTTTTGCCAAGAACACCTTTCCCTTCAGACCTGTTCTAGAAAAAAGAAAGAAAATAAACAGATGGTGGGACAAAAGTTTTAAAAACCCACAAAAATTGAGAATTAAAAAGACTGTCAAACTGTGTGTGTGTGTAGAAATATTTCATTTGCGAAAGGGAAATTGGCTCACAAATTAGAAGATGAGTTTTTTAAAAGCTGACAGCCTGGAAGTTATTTAAACACCTTCAGAAAGCCTGGAGGTTATTTAAAACCACTATAAGCAGCATTTATAGGCTGAAATAGCATGTACAATCAAATCTCAAAGAATATTGCCATGGTTAAATTGTGGTGTCAATAAGATCATGGCGGATGGAAGTAGAAGTTTATTTAAAAGGCACAGACTTTGGCAAACCAAACATAAATTACTGTAAAGCAAAGCAAGAAGTCATTTGATAAGGCATTAATTATATGAAAAGGGAGGAAAATTGAATAATTCTGGAGTGCAAAGAAAACCAAATCATCCAGTTTAATTCTTTTCAATAGTTACATCACCCAATAAAAAAGGTTATCTGGATGGTTTACAAGTTTTAAAAAATGAAACCATAAAATATGAAAACACAGCATGGCAATAACATGTAACACAGAATAGTATCAAAAATGCTGGGGCAAAGACTAGCCATTAAAAAAATAATGATGGAAAAGAACAGCAAAGCCCTGCCTATATTTGGGCAAGAATGAAGACTTTGGTAAGAATAGTTTCCTACTTGATCATACTTAAAGTAAACTGACAGAAATAAATTGGATTTAATTTAGTTTTGATTAGTATAAATCCCTTTCATGTGAATGGGTCTTCACTAAGTAATAATAAGTCTGAATCAATGCATCTCAGGCTGTCTGATGTGGGAGACCAACAATGCCCTCCTCACATGCGCCAGACACATATTTGTCTCTATTGGCTACTGTTGTTTCTTTCATGGAAACTTGTCAGAGATTGGCAACCACCTGTTTTAAACACCTGTTTCAGGTGTCTAAAAAGCAGCAACAGTATCAAGAGGGAAGCTTTTTGCAATAGTCTGGATTCAGATTTATAAGGCATGGTGAAAAAGTGAAACCTCTGTCTTTTGAGAGACTGGGACATCAGCTGCTGTGAAGCATCATTTCATTTCAGTTTGTTTTAGAAGGTGGCAACAATGTCTTGAGAGCCAGCATGGCATAGTAGTTTGATGTTTGACTACAATACAACACTGATCTCCAGAGTTGTACACACTGGGTATCCTTGGGCAAGTCACATGCTCTCAACCTAAGAGGAAGGCAATGATTAACCTGTTATAAACAACTCATGCCCATGATAGATCTGCCTTAGGGTCACCATAAGTTGGAAATGACTTTAAAACACATAACAACAACAACAACAACAACAACAACATTTCAGTATTCCCATGCAAGATGGGGGCAAAGTTCTTGTTGTTATGTGCCTTCATATTGACTTCAGGGTTATTCAGATGGTAAAAATAATCCAGGTAGAATGTGGGTTGACTATTTTGAATGCACCCAAGCAAGTTTTGAGAGGGGCTGCCAAAAAAAATGCACTTAATCCAGGATAATCAATCTTGGTTTTTTCCCCCCTGTGTTTTTCTAAAAGATTTGCATTGTTGGCTGTGTGAATAACCGATACAAATAGACCCGGGTTAAACCAGGAGAAAACTCTGGATGCCTTGAATGTGTTTCAACTGCACATCATCAACTGCATTTTTATTCACAGTACTGCCACGCGTGAGCAAAAGATCTTGCAGAGATGTGCAAAGAGGTGGTTCTGATTTTAAAAAATAGTGTGAACAACAAAGCTGAAATACATGAGTGAGATTATTTAGATAGTTGGGCTTTAAAAAATATGTCTGACTAACCGCTTCAATTTATGGTGATCCTATCCTAGGTTTTCCGAGCAGGAATTTTCTCAAAAGAGGCTTGCCAATGCCTTCCTCTAAGAGAATGTTGCTTGACCAAGGCCTTAGAAGGTGTGCCTTGACCAAGGTCAACCAATGAGTTTCCATGGCTGAGTGGGGATGTGAACCCTGGCCTCCCAGAGTCCTAGTCCATCAGGAAACTACACTGTCTGTGATGAGAGTATTAATAGTGGTAGTCACATTGTTAACTGCTTTTGTTGCTATGTGAGCCCAGGTGGCGCAGTGGTTAAATCCCTGTACTGCAACCACTCACTCACAAACCACAGGAGCTCTGGGTCAACTCAGCCTGGCATCCTTCCATAGGTCACTAAAATGAGTACCTAGCTTGTTGGGAGCAATTAGCTTACACTTTGTAAACTGCTTAGTATATCGGTAAGTGGTATAGAAATGTACTTGCTATTGCTATTATCACCGCTATTTGGTGTATTCTGTGTTTCTTCTGTATTCTGTTTTGTACATAGATACATGCAAGTATGGAAAGTTCACACATTCCTAGTGACTATAGCAGAAATCAAAACTTCATTTTACCATGAATTATATGAAGCAATAGTTCAACCTGGTTGCTTCTGCTGCTGCCCTCAGAAACATCTGCCAGGAGAAACAGGTCAAGAGACACAAGATGCCTAGGGAGTTCATGCCAAGCAATAATAGAAAAATATTTAATCAGTCCAATTTCTTTGTG
The DNA here is from genome assembly GCF_019175285.1 of Sceloporus undulatus. Classification (NCBI taxonomy): domain Eukaryota; kingdom Metazoa; phylum Chordata; class Lepidosauria; order Squamata; family Phrynosomatidae; genus Sceloporus; species Sceloporus undulatus. The sequence goes on along the minus strand of NC_056522.1, from coordinate 148,398,089 downwards.
TTGTGCAGCTTTAAAAGGTAGAGGAGCTCTGGCAGTGGAGAAGAGAGTTCAACTCTGTGTTTGTGAAAAGGAAATTCCTAATCCTCCTCAGTTCATTTTTCTTAACACCCACATAAGAAATCACACCAAAATCTCGCCTCACAACCTACTCAGTGTTAGAAATGTTTCCAAAGGAGAACAGGTGGTCTGGAGCTAAGAAACCAACACCCCACTAACCCCCACTCAGCCTGGCTGTGGTCCTAAGCAAATGTTACAAGTCGTTTAGGTGGGGAGAGAGAGGGGTCCATCCTTGAAAGTGCAGTTATAAGATCACATCCTTTAAAAGAGTTTGGAATTTTATGACTTGGGCAAAACTCCAGTATGAAACAACATACCAATCTCAACCCAAGGGCTTCATCTTTCAAACGACATTTTTCCAAATGACTTTTTAAAAGAGAAGTTTGTATTCAATTACATTCATGCTACTAACTGACCCATGTGCCTCAGTCCCATACAGAACCCCCCTTCCATTATTTCTTCATCCCCTTCCTTTCATCTCCTCATATTACTTATTCTACTATTGCTATAGCCTTCCAAAAATTCTGATAAGATTCATGACATGACTTAGATGGGTGGCTGGTGTTTTCCTTGGAAGCTGCTTTAGCTCTTCGTAGTCCAAACTGCTGAATCAAAGTAGTTTGACACCACTTTAATTGCCATGACTATATCCTACAGAATTCTTGGATATGTAGTTTGGTGAGGCACCAGAGCTCTCTGAGAGATCAGGCTGACTACCTCACCAAACTACAGGATCCTGTAAGACAGACTTATGACAGTTAAAGTGGTGTCAAACTGCTTTAATTCTACACCCCTTGAAGAAGGTATCTTATTTGGCAGGTAGGATTTGATATCTCAAATAGCCCTATTAAAGTTTAGACAAAAATCCAGAGCAGATTCACCATGTCAATGACATGAAGTCACTAGCTGCTGCTGCTACTACTAATGTGGGAGAGAATGTGAGTGCTACTCATTTCAATAAATAACAGTATTCCCCTTTAACTACAAGATCCTTGAGCCTTTCCTAAAAAGAAAGAAATTAAGCAAGGAAGGCTTTCCATGCTATATCTCTTCCCTTAGGGCCAGTAGTTTATACAGAACTAGAGCCAGCATGACATAGTTGTTTGAGTGTTGGACTATAACACTGAAGACCAAGGTTTGTTTCCCATCTCAACCATGAAACCCACTGGGTGACCCTGGACAAGCCACATGCTCTCAGCCTCAGGGAAGGCAATGGAAAACCTCCTCTGAACAAATCTTGCCAAGAAAACCCCTTGATAGGTTCACCATAAGCTGGAAATGACTTGAAGGCACACAACAACAGTAACAACAGATTGTATAGAAAACAGTAAAAATGGTCTTTTTATCAGCCCCGTTTTCTGAACTGTTCACAGCAGTTTCACTGCAGACATGAGCAGGTGATAATTTATACTTCCATGCTGAGAAAGCAGCTTCTTATGTACAGATGAAGCTGGTGTGAAAGGCTGTTTTTCCATGGTCAGTTGGCAATATGGACAGACAAGTATGCCAAGTCCATTTCTGTGGATTTCCTTCTTTTTCCACACTGCTTGATCTGTGCCGCTTCTTTCCAGATATTTTTAATGGAAAAACTCCATGTGTGTTTTTATGCACATTTCTCAAATGGACACATTCATGGATGCCTGTCCCCTGTTGACTAAAATGTCCTTGTGTGTGTTTTGAAATTGTGTTTTCTGTGTATTTTTCAAAGGTGTGTGTGTTGTCAAAGGCATCCTTCTTTCACAGAACACATTGCAAGCCTAGAAATAGATGGATTTCTGACCCGCAGTTGCACAACTCCAGTTCTGAGTTGTATCTGGGAGTTGTGGGACTGGATAAATCTGTTTTAGAAAATTGTGACAGAGTGAATTTCTCACATGTCCCTAGGTGGCAAATGTATTTGTAGCTTGCAGAGTACATAAAGAAATTCCCCAGAGCTTCAAGGACCCACACCCCTCAGTGCTGCAGCTGAAATGATTTCCTGCACAAAGGAGTGCCAGTTTTGTGAGGAAAATCCTTTCCTTATCCCTATAGTCCTTTCTCAGCTTTCCTTGTAAATTAGTGGTACAACAGGGAACATAAGGCAGCTAAAAGGTGAGATGAACTAATATGTACCCCCTATGTTGGCAGGAAATTAAACATAGGGGGGTAGCTCCACATCATGCTAATGTACAAGCCTTGTCTATGACAAGTTCAAAAGGAAAGCAAAACTTCACAGGGTCTTTACAGATATCCCCCAAGGGAAAATTCTTGCATTGCCGGAATAATTCTTAAAAGAAGAATGACAAAAATAACCACAAATGTATGCCAGATGGACTGGATGACCCTTAAAAGGGATGGTGTGTGACCTAAAAATTCAGCTTCCACAAGTTGAAGCAGGGAGTGTTGTCCGTAAGCAGAAGTGGGGAAAGTCACTTTCAAGACATAACTAGTTACAGTTCCAAGCCCCCCTCGCTCCCCCCATTATATATCTTTATAGTTAACATTCTTAAAATATCTCTTCCTTGCCCCATTATTTAAAAGTCAGTAACATTCAACACAAACATTACAATGCTAGAACGCTTCAGGCTGTGGTATACAGAATATGCCAAAGTTATGAAGCTAAACATGTCTTGTAACTATAAAGGTAACTTTAAACAGTTACAGATGCATCACAAAAGGAGTGAAGTTATCCTTCATTATTACAATTATACAATAGTATAGCTTAGTTATACTTTAATCATCTTTAATGGGACGCTCTTTGTTATTGGGGAGCTTGGAAAAGTAAGATTTCTAAGCTTTGCTAATGATTTCCAAGATCTGGGCCTCTTTAAACTTGATTGTATTACTGAGCCCAATGTGCAGTTCACCTACAGAAACATTAAAATCCTTTTTTCACCAATTCACATTGTTGTCTTTTTGACACCTATACAAGCTTGACAGAATTTCCCCTGTTTTCCCCTCTGGCATTGCCTCTTTGTCTAGGTTTGCTAAGGCAGGAGTTTAACAAGTGCATCTTTGGCTGGAGGTTTGTTTTTTTTTTTCCCTTGCAACTTTTTCTAACGTATATGAGATTTCTGCCTGTCATGCAGCTGTCAAATGGCACAGGGCCTCTGCCAGAAAAAGGATGCTGCTCTGATTAATATTAGCTAATAGGAAATTCCAAAAATCTAGATAGCTTCCAGAGAGTGATTGTTATAACGCATTTTCCAGACAAAGGCTCTGTAGCAACACAACAGGTAAGAGTATTTCCCAACATGCCAGTTTAGCACCACTAAAAGCTGCTGAATATCTATTGTACAAATCTGAACAACACAGAACCCCTATATGGGGCTAAAAATGTAGCAATGCAACCTCTGGTCACCTTATAGCAATAGAAGTACATTTGTATATCGCTTTTCAGTGAACTAAGTAAGCAAGTCCCTTTCCACCCCAACAAAACTAGGGTTGCCAGAAGAAAACTGGAGAGCACTCTTGTACCTTTAATGGTTGTGTGGATGAGTATTTCTTGCCAAACAAAACTGTATGAAATTCATGGGGTCGCCATAAGTCAACAGGCAACTTGAAGACACACACATATATAATGTAATGCATTCCCCACTTGCAACATTCAAAGTTGTCACCAAAGATCTGTTGGTTCTCTGAAGATGCCAGCCACAGATGCTGGCGAAACATCAGGAAGAAACTCTTCTAGAACATGGCCACATAGCCCGAAAAACCCACCAAAAAACTATTGTCACCAAATGTTGACAACTTGCAAACAAGTAACAAGCAACACCTGCTGAAACACCTTATCCAATACAACTGTACAGGAGCCATCTCTAGTCTTCATTCTGGCCATTCTACCCACAACACACACAGACATGTTTTGGGCCCTCAAATTTTGGAATTAAAAAATGAGTGTGTGTCTTCTAGGGGTCACAAAGGGGGTACCCTGGTCTGAAAAGTTTTACTCTGCAATGCTTTTTAAAGATATCTTGCCTTTTACATTTGAGTTACCCCACATTTGGTGACAACTCCTATATAAAGTTTTGTACTAGTGTACAGGAGTATGTAATGTCTTTCATTATAAAATAAGGGTCTAAAGATGCAGCTACACCCAATAATAATAATAATAATAATAATAATAATAATAATAATAATAATAATATATCCCACCTTTTCCCCAATATAAGGACTCAAGGCAGCAAATTAAAGCAGTTTTCCATCTCTTTAACTGCCATGATTGTTAAAGAGGAATTGTAATGTGATGTGCTGTTTAGCCTGATCTGTCAGATTGCTTGAGTGCTTTGCCCAACTATAAATCCCAGGATTCCACAGGATAGCATCATGGCAGTTAAAGTGCTATCAAACTGCTTTGATTCTGCAGTGTGGCTGCACGTTTGCACAACATTAAGTCAATAAAGGATAGGCAATGAAACTGGATTGCCATCGCTTCCCTCCCACAGCATACAGTACATTCTCTGTACAATAGGGCCAGTAGTTTATACTGTACAATAAGGTAGTATTAGGAGTGGCTAAACACTGAAATCAGTGAGCCTCTAAGTAGGCTTAACTCTAGATACACAGTATTGAAGCCTGGGCAAATGAAACTTATTCTTTTATTTCAGTTCTCTGTCTGAATAAGCAATTGTAGTCTTTTCTAACCACGGACAGTTGTTGAGTGTCTTAATTTTCTCTTACTCTCAGCCTCTTTTCATCGAACACTGTACTGTAATTTTTTTTCCCCTTCTGCTTTGCCCAATGGATATTTTCACTTCCACCATGGGAAGAATCTTCCCATTAAACTGGAATGTCAAAATCTATGGGAAATAGGTTTTTTGGTGGGTTTTTCAGGCTATGTGGCCATGTGCTTGAAGAGTTTATTCCCGAGGTTTCGCTGGCATCTGTGGCTGGCATCTATGTGAAATGTTCTCAACTTATATAATACCCCCCTTCTCTCTCTCTCTCTCTCTCTCTCTCTCTCTCTCTCAATATTTTAGATGTTCTTTCCAGCTGTGGCAAGATTATGTTTTGCAGTGATATTACATAATCGAGTTTGATTATAGGCACAGTACAATTTGATGTTGCTGGGGTGCTTTGTTTTTCCCCTCTTACTTTTAATCGCTTCTTAGTCTAGACAACGAGCTCACATGGCATTAATGCAATTCAAATTAAAGGAATATCACTGAGAATTCTCAAAGCGCCCGTTGTTAATGCTTGGCTCCACTGAAACGTAAATTAGAATGTGCATATTACATTTGTTGAGTGATGGTGACTTCAGCATAACAAATTCCAGTAAAAATTCTGAATGATGTTTTGCAGAGCTGGGTCTTGCAGAAACGGTTCTTTCTGCTCTAATTTTGCTGCCTTTGGCTTGAGGGATTTTATATAGAACATTTCTATTTATTTTTATGTATTTTGCTGTGAATATTCATATCTTGTACTGACTTTTTTTCCTTGCTCAGAGGTTTTCCTCATTTTTGATATGATCAAATAGGACTTTAAAAAAAAGCAAACATGTTCTTTTTTCAAGAAAAAGATATGCTGGGAAATTATTTCATATCCATGGAGAGTGTTCTTCATCACATATTTATCCCACTTCTTCTCTCAGGGTGGTTAGAAAGGAATGGTTCAAGGCCTGGTGGTGTAAGTACTACACCCCTTTTGCAAAAAAAGAAATCCTGAACATATCCATGTTAGTTAGAAACAGACAGTCCTGAAGGGGTGGCTTGATGCCACCCCTTTTATCGCCGGATTGGTGCCAGGGCAACTACACAGTGTGGTCCTAGTCTGGCTTTTCCACTCCAGTGATGGATTTGCAGCACTCCTGAGGTGTCCAGTGTATAAACGCCATGCCACCAGAGTGCCACAAAGTTGCCCATTGTGTGGTCAGGTGGGCAGCTTCACAGGAGGTTCTTGGAGCTTGGGGGCATGCATTGTTAAGTGATATGCCCCCAAGCCGCCAGGAAGCCACCACAAAGGGGATGTCTGTCTGTTTTGCCCCTAAATCACTAGGGGGAAACTGGCCCTCCCAATGTTGTTGAATAACAATTTCTTCTAGCCGAAAGTTAGCCGGTATTCATCCAGGCAGCAGTAGCGGCGATACTTTGTGTATGATAGTACACAGCTTTATCCCGAAAGAGACTTCAGTACAGCAGGGGTACATTGGGGTTTTTAAGCCATACAATAAACTCCTTAGAAAGGGACAGGAGGAAGTAAAGTCTAAGAGTGGCAATATCTACATAAATCTAGACAAGGCAAGAAGGGAAAATGCCAATGACAGTATTTTAGGTATCATCCAAAATTATTCTTAGTGATAACAATCAGACTATTTGATAGGTGTTTTCAAAATCCTTTTATACTTTTCCCCATAGATTTCTGTTGTTGTTGTTTTTAAATCTGAATAGTTTCTTTAAGAAAAGGTTGTGATTGTGTTGGGATCCTTTTATTTCTTTTAGAATATATGTGGCATGTTTTAAGCCCAAAGTGGAGCACAACCACCAGCAAATACAAGATAAGATGCATAGCCACAAAATACTAATCTATAGCATGACGTGTCGCCTGGTCTCTGAGACAGACAGTTAATAAAAATTAATAATATTGATAAACACATTTTTGTACATGTCTTATTACTCATCCTAAAACTGAAACACTCCAGCTCTTTGAATAATTCCAGACATCATACTGTGACTGGAACCAATCAATTTCATGGCTTTAGTTTTAAGCTCTTTAAGATCTTGAAAAGTCCATGTTTTTATTCTTTTTTCTCTTGTGATGGCAAAGATCAGTCTGTAACCATCATTATTTCTTTTGAAAGCTGCAAAGGGTCATCAATCCTGGGCTGGTCAGTATTGGGAAGAAAATATATTTGCTATCAGCCTATGACAGCAATGGGTGGCTATTTTTATTTTATACACTTTAAGTGCAAGTTCAGGCCATGACAAGCTGTGCATTTGCGATGCGAGCATGCTTCTGCTGGTCCAAACATTTTTTTTCTCATGTTAGAAAACTGATTATTAGAAATTCTCTGATGAAAGAAATCATTATTGGACCTCTAAATAAATAATTTCTATAATAGGCCTAAAGCTTCATAAAATTTGTTTCTATAATATCTTCTGTGGAGCTGCTCTATGTGTCTCTCCCAAGCAAGCCTAAACCAAGATATTTTGTTATCTGAGGTGGAGTAACAAACAATGCTGGGCTTCTCACCCAAAGGAACCCAAAGTAGGTCAACATATGAGGCAGATAATCCCAGAAGCAATCTCCCTATCCTTGACATTAATATATACCAATCATTAATTAACTAACGATTTATGATATCCCAAATATGCTGGCTCAGGGAATCATGTCACTCCATCTAGTCCTACAGCTGGATCTCTCTACAAGTGAGATTAAGTGAGTGGTTACTAGAATGAGAGATCTCTTGAGAACAGCATTTCAAGTATCATATGAAAAGGTTCTCTGTGTGAAAACTATAGAATTCAGCTTTAAAAAATTCAAGGTTGTGTTCTCCTTTTACATGAAGATATAGTATTGGTTCAAACAGGCATGAGGTGAGTGGGCAGCTGTGTACCACCTGTCTTCTCGTTTTTTTAGGACCTGAAAAACCCTATTGCAGCCCTGTATTAAGAGCCCTCCCAGAGAGCTATATAGAATTCCATCTAATAAATCTGTTACATAATTGACTACTATGTGGACCCTGAAGATGAAATCCTGCACACACACATGGCTTACTCTGAAATACATAGGTATAGAACAAGGTGGGGAAAATGTGGTCTGCAAGCCCTCTAATATTCCATTCTTGGACAAGGTTCTGGAGCGAGTGGTGGTTACCCAGCTCCTGGGGTTTCTGGATGAAATGGATTATCTAGATCCATTTCAATCTGGCTTCAGGCCTGGCTGTGGAAAAGAAACAGGTGGATGAGCTGGTGGATGACCTACGCAGGTGGATGACCTACGCAGGGAGCTGGACAAGGGGAGTGCGTTCCTGTTGGTCCTGCTGGATTTCTCAGCAGTGTTCAATACCATCGACCATGGTATCCTTCTGGGTCGCCTTTCTGGGATGGAATTTGGAGGCACTGGTATGCAATGGTTCCAGTCTTTCTTGAAGGGACAAACTCAGAAGGTGGTGTTGAGGGACTCCTGTTCAACTTCTTGGCTGCTGGCCTATGAAGTCCCATGGTGTTCCATTTTGTCCCCCATGCTATTCAGCATCTACATGAAACCACTGGGAGAGGTCATCCAAAGTTTGGGGTGAGGTGTCACCAATATGTGGATGACTCCCAACTCTATCTTTCCTTTCCATCTAACTCTAAGGAAGCTATCCTGGTACTGAACCAGTGTCTGCAGTCAGTAATGGACTGGATGAGGGCAAATGCCTGGCATTCTTAGAGTGACCCACTGGGGCCAGCAAGGAAGGAAGGAAGGAAGGCTGACAGGCAGACGGATGGATAGATGAGCCAGAAGCCATTGCCTGCCATGGGGGGACCAGCCACCTGTCCATCGCCTCCTCACCAGTCATGGATTGCAGCCGCCAAAGGACCTTCATCAACAGATATGAAAAAAGGGGGGAAAGGGGGGGTGAGAGGAGCCCTCCCTGCAGTCCATCTGGTGCCATCCGGCCATGGAGGGAGAGATGCAGACCCAGCTCCATTGGATCTGGCCTTATTTAAGAAGCAGAATGATCCGCCATGGCCCAGGCCTCAGAGAGAGAGAGAGGCAGAGGCAGAGGCAGAGAAGAACTGTTGGACCTGATCCCCTTCCCCACTACCATTCCCTTCTCCTTTTGTGTCATGTCTTTTTAGATTGTAAGCCTGAGGGCAGGGAACCATCTATTTAAAAATAATAATTGTACGCTGTTCTGAGAGCCTTTGTGGCTTAAGAGCGGGGTATAAATACTCTAAATAAAAATCAATAATAAATAAACAAATTGAAAACTGAAATAAACAAATTGAAACTTAATCCAAACAACACAGAGGTACTCCTGGTCAATAGGAAAGGAGATCGGGGAATAGGGAAATTGCCTGTGCAGAATGGAGTTATACTCCTGACATCTCAGACTTGCAGCTTGGGTGTGCTCCTGGATTTAACTCTGAGCCTGGATGTCCAAGTTTCAAGAGTGGCCAGAAGTGCATTTGCACAGTTAAAACTTGTGAGCCAGCTGTGCCCATTCTTTGAGACATCAGATCTGACTACAGTGACACATGCCTTGATTACATCCCATTTGTACTACTGCAACACATTCTAATTGGGGCTGCCTTTGGAAACTGTTCAGAAACTTCAGTTTGTGCAAAACATCGCAGCCAGAATGCTGACTGGGGCCAGTTATAGGGACCACATAACTCCCTTGTTCACTGACTACCTGTTCGTTGGGATGGCTTGGCTATTTGTTATATAGGGTGGGTATCATGGTTTTAGTGTGGTTTTAACGTTTGTAATTTTGTTTTTAGATTAGATTTTAACTATTTTATTGTAATATGTTTTTAGAATTTTATTTCTGAGCTGCCTTGGGTCCCCTTTGGGGAGAAAGGCAGGATATAAATCAAATAAATAAATAAAAAGAGGTTGCTCCAGTTGCCTGTCTGCCACAACTGACAGAGTGCTGCAGTCATCATTTCCCTGCAGAGATAAATTTTGAGGGACAGCATCAGCAGAATTAGCTATCATAATGGAACTTTGTTATCATAGCTATATCATGGCTGATTTTTTTTTTAAGGCAACCTAAAGCAATGCTGATGTGGTTCCACTTACAGAAGTCTTCCTGTCACTGCAAATACTAGTCCATTTCCCACAAATCATGCTTACCTTTGATGCAAGCTCTTTGGTAGTATCTGGGAAACCTGTCAAATGAATTCCAAAACTGAGGCAGAGGAGAAGAGAGAGTTTCTTAAACTTTGAAAGAGATGGGTTATTTCGCTGTCAGCCTAAAAGTGATGGCTGTAGCAATTTGCAGGCTGAAAATGCACAGAACATGCTGGCAGAAGAGGAAACCTGGATCGATGGATTCATAATTGCACAGCTCAGCTGGAGAAACAGTCTGTAGTCACTCTTATTTTGGAGGATTAAGAGACTATCAAACCTAGGGGGTTGTTTGGATTTAATAAGCATGAATCTTCCAACATTATTAATGATGTTAAGGCGTCAGCTTTGCAGAAAGTTGATGGTGTTTCTAAAGGAAATGAAAACCATTATTACGAGTTTCACTGTGGCATGGAAAATAACATGGTAATCAAAAATGTGCTAATGCATTAACAATATTGTTATGGAGAGAAAAGTATTTCAAATCAGTGTCTGCAGGGAAAAGGAGAACTTCAGTTTCATCACCTTTCAGCATCGTTGGACTGTTAGAAGAAATGGCACATTTAATAAGAAGCTATTCTTTCTGCTGTGTATAGTGTGTTACATTTTTAAATCAGTTAACTCTTTGTAAAAGCAGAAATATCTCTAAACTTTAAAGAAACACAAAATCATAAATGATGGATGTATTTTTTTATTCTGTTTTCCTCTCAGAAATTGTTGCCTCTTTAGAAAGGAAGCATCTCATATATGATGCAAGTACAAAACACCTAGTTGACGCTTGGATATATTGGTAGTATATTTTCTTGTTAGTGGAATAAGGGAGCATAATAACGATTTTTCAGTGCCCTCCTTGAGACTTCTTTCAGAATATTAGCTGGGAACCAAAGGGTCATGAGCTTTATATGCCCACCAACACTTTTAATACATTCCTCTCACTGAATCCTTCTCAATCCTTCTTCAACACCACTTCCAAGTTGGGTGAGGTAGCAGTCCCCCACACAGTATGATGCAAAATTCTCTATCCAAATTGCGAACAGAGAAATGTCACCAATTCCTCCAAGGGGAAGAGAAAAAAGTTGTCTCCCATGTACGTTTCAATCCCAAAGCCTTGCTTGTAGCCTACTTCAGTGTGGAAGAGGTCATGTAAGAACCCTTCCATCTCTTTCACGGTGGCCCTGCCATTGCAGAGAATGAGGCAAGTGCATCAGACGGTTAAACTGAAGTGTAACAAAACAGCAGCAAGTTCTTATTTAATTTATTATATCGTACAAATACTTCATAGGGAGAGGAACTAGCTGTATTTCCTGCCTCAGACTTCACAGAAGCATGTTCATCCTTGGATGCTTTCCACCTTGTCCATGGGGCAGAGTCACTGTCTCTTCTTGTCTCCTAGGACGTGCTGATATGGTGGAGAGTTTGGGTGAACCTTTTTTAAAAATCTGTTTTGGAGAGGCTCCACAAACTGTGAGTGTGGTCTTCTTACCAATGAATTCACCTAGCTGGAATGGAGAGATAAACATCCCCTTTTTGCATGGCTAGCAGCTCTGCTAGTTGTGTTACTGCTTTCTGTGATTCATGGATTAGTCCATATGCTTGAGGATCACATGCCATGTTGTTCTGGACGGTGTATGTGTAGTGAGAGAACAGGCAGGTATTGTGCTATGCAGCTGGTATTTATGTATGGCTGTCTAAATCAATAGATATCAGTCTTTGCTGCTCCTAATGTGACTTCAGTTCCCAGAATTCATTTCCCAGAATTCTTTCTCAATGACCTTGCTGGCTGGGGCTTCGTGGAATTGAAGTCTGGTGGGCAAATTTAAGATCCAATGGTCTGAATCATATTGTCTTTCATTATCTGAATAATGGATCAAGATAACATGAACATTTTTGATCAAATGCAATGTCAGAATGAGGACTTTGCTTTTGCATGCACACTGCTGTTCTCTTTTTTGTGAAGAATGCCCAGCAGGTGAGTTTCTTAATCAGATGTGATTTACCTAGAATAATCTACTCTATCCAAATTTATTTCTACATAGCTGATTCTCTTTCCTTGCTTTGTAGCACATTGTGTCAAATGTTCTGAATATTGGTGTTTTGAATATTTTGCATTGTACTGTTGAGGAGAAAAAGGTCATGACTCTCTCCCCATTTCAGTGAAAATAGCATTTGAAAATAATAGCCAGCTAAATCATTATACACAACCAGTCTTCTCAAAGACATGTCATTCCTGAATCATACAAAACAGAACTGCTGAGACAGAAGAAAAAGAAAATCCACAAATACCATGCAAAATTGTAACATTTGTGATTAGTTTCAGACCATTTTGAAGATAGCAGAGTCCTCAAATTTGGTGTGTCTTGAAATTAAAGAACTAAATTGAGATGGCTGACTCTTTCGCAATGCCGCTGGAAAACCATTCCGTGCTTGTCTTTAGCCATAGGTGGAACAGATTCTAGGAGTGAATGGGCTAATCCCTCACAATGAATGTCAAACAGATTGGACGATTCAGCCATCTTCTTTTTTGTGGTTAATATGCTTGGTGCTAAGAGCTTATCTGCATCACTTGTATCCATTTAAAATTCAAGATAGGCTGATGTGAAATAGGGGAAGAAAAGAGTTTAAATTGCATTATTAACAATAGGCTAAGTCTTGGCAAAGCTGATTAAATCAGTTCCTCCCCGATAAAATCATAATAGGGCCCATCTGTATCTATCTGACAAGAAACATGTCATTGGTAATGTTTTGTGTTGTCTTTAATGAGTCTGATTGTCATCTTCCAGAGGGGGGGAAAGCACAAAAGGCACCTGCAGGTCTGCATGAAAAGAATCACTTATCGATCGAGTTGTCAGGCCTGTCAGGCACTTAGTAACAGCAACGCTGCTACATAAAATCAATGTGACAGCGTATTTATATGGTAACTCCTAAGACTTGTCAAAAGATGGTCTGTTTTATAGAACTAGTTACATGCAAAATAACATTCACCATTCGTATGCCCCCCCCCCCCCAATGGTGGGGGCTTGCATGTGATTAAAAGAAATCCATTCCAAAGAAAATCCAAAATACACACATTATAATGTGTATATTTTGGATTTTTTTGAAAATATAAAGCAGCATCATTCTGTATGAAAAATCTGGATGTGGCAAAATACTGCATAGTAATTTCCCCCATTCCCCTGTTTTGAGTTTGGACCATAGGAATCTGTCTTGTGTTTGTGCTTGTGCCCTCAAGTTGCATGTTAACTTACGATGTTATACTGAATCAGGATATTTGTTTATCTGTTGCTGACAACAGTAGATGTTTACCAGTTGCAGTGACCAAAGGCTCTTTTACACTACAGAATGATATGACATTTCTTCTTTAACTGCTATGGCTATATTCCCTGAAATTGTGGAGACTGCAGTTTGGTGGAGTAATAGAGCTGTCTGACTGAGAATTACGCCTCCCTACATTGTTACTGTTTTTGTGTACCTTCAAGACCTTTCCAACTTATGGAGACCGTAAAGCAAACCTATAACAGGGATCTCTGGGACTGAGAGTGTATTACTTACCCAAGGTCACCCAGTGGGTTTCCATAACCAAGTGGAGAATCAAAGCCTGATCAATAGAGTCATAGTCCAATGACCACTACACTACACTGGTGTAAATATCCTAAATATCACACATACTTGTGCCAATGAAAAGGTTTGTACAAAATAATGCTTTAAGAAATATACATTAAAAATGTGTGCCAAAATATGCATGAGTACTGGGGTGGGGGTGAGGGTGAATGCTGCAACCCAGTTCAAAACAAAGATAGAAAGAAAATACAGCCAGCATTCAGAGAAGTGCAATGAAATTGAGAAATTAATCCTACTGTTCTACTACTAATGCAAGCAACCAGTCTCAGTTTTCACAAGTGGCACAAGGCTCTTCTTCATTGTCACCCCCATCTGTACTTCTGGGCACACCCATGTAATACCCCATGCTTGTTTGTTTGCTTGTTTGCTTGCTTGTTTAGCTGTTTCTTCAGTTCCCTGTGATAGTCAAAGAGGGATATATGAAGTTTCTGTTTTCCAAAGCAGCACTGCATTAAGGATGTGAGGTGAAGTAGGTCATGGTCAGAGTGATCCAAGGCAAAGTGACTCATTAGCCAAAGTGCTGAAACAGGAAGCACAGTGAATCTTGTCTCTTGTGCATCTCCGTCACTCATGTTAACTATAATGCCTGCTTAGTGCTGGTCAGAATTACTTGAAGAAGCAAAACCAAATACCATAGAAGCTTAAATCATCTGCACACAAAAACCCCAAGAGTCTGAGGCTATGGGGTGAGTAATTCTCCAGAAAGTCTCTGATCCTGTAACTCAATTCACATCTCATACATCAGAAGTGGATTGTCACGTGTGTGGATACGAAACTAGATTTGGCTCTTCTAGAGTGCCTGTGTGTGTGTGCTCTTAATCAGTATGAACAAGTCTAAGTGATGGAGTCCTCAATACACTTTTCAAAAAGAAAAAAGCCACACAATCTTGAATATAGGTATATTGCTTGAAAATAATAATAATAATAATAATAATAATAATAATAATAATAATAATAATAAT
>NC_056522.1:148334267-148383686 GCF_019175285.1 Sceloporus undulatus | reverse complement strand
TTGTATATGTATATAAATTATATTCCAAAATCAAAGGAACAATAAGATAAAAATAGAATTCAAATGATAAAAGAGTATATAGCATCTAAAAAATATCAAATCCAAAGAGCCTTAGCAACCAAGTTCATCATCAGGAGGGGTCAAAAATACTCAATGCTGCCTTCCATATACAAGGAGGATGTTCCAAAATGCAAGCACTGCCCTAATAAAAATGTACTTCTTGATCAAGACCAAATAATATTGAACTGGCCATGGTGCTATAAGAAAGATCTCTACCGATAGGCTCAGGGTCCTTTCAGGCCTATCATGTATTTAAGATAATGTTGCCCATTAATGATTAGAATTAATAAGGCAGTCTTTAAGGAAATACAGTCCATAGTTGGTTAGAGATTTATATATTGATAACAAGATCTTGAAAGTACCTTGATACCTAACCAGCAGCATAGCACTGGTGTAATATGATTATTCAAACTACCCTATTCCATATCTGTTGCAGTTTCTGAACTGTCCTTAGAGAAAGCCCCACATAGGCCATGTTACAGTAGCTGAGACAGTAATCCATGTCATAATTGTCTACAGCAGTGCTTCTCAAGTCATTTGATATAATGGACCAGCATTCCCATGCCCCCGCCACCCCATACCAATGATAGATACCATATTTATGCCATATTATTATCATATTAATATAGGCCAGAATCCAACATGGGAGTTACACCTTCATAAATTGACTTATATATATAGGAATTAGAACTGAGCAGTTCCATGACATCCATATCCAGTAGAGGGCTGTTGTTACAGTACTATATAGGGGAGCCAGCAAAGTTACTGGTGCACATAAGAGCTGATGCACAACAGGACTGATCGGCATAAGCTCCAATGTGCATAGGTCCTGTTGCCTAGGGCCACACCTCTGCAGCCCTCCATTCTTCTCTAAAACCATCTCCAGTAGGTTTCCCTTCTGATTCCCCATATGTACACTGTGTTGTGATTCTCCACTCCAGAATTAATTCTGGAATGTCTGAAACACAAATGATCATGCCAGACCAACACAAAAGAAATTCTGTCATTGATCAACAATGTTGATGGTGGTTGATTTACTGAAGCCAAGTGTGAGTGCATGTCTCTCCTTATTGATTGTTTTTAATCCTAATCTCTGTCATTGCATCCTATTATCTCCTGATCTATGAACTCACCTCCAGTTTTAACATGAAAGTCTCTGTGATTAAGCACCACATTAGTTTTTGGCACCATTTCATGAACTTGTCCACTTAAGTGCAAATGGACACAGTACCAGACTTGGAGTCTGAACTCTCTACCACCATCGAGGGTCATATTTGGTTCTCCAATGCTTGTTGCTTGGTGTAATAAGTCTTCAAGTGTCTCTATAAAGCATTCAAAATCATACAATATGGATGAGAATGCATTCTAAGTTGTACAATATGGATGATAACGGCTGCTATATTCCATTTGGACAGATCTTGGCAAGTTTCATTGCTCTCAATTTTCCACTGATGATAGAATTCACTGGAAGTTCATTAGGGCATGAGGAACATCTTGTAAATTCAGTTGTGAGCATCTGATTTCCATCAGATGTCTTTTGGAGTTTTCAGGAACTCTGGAAGAGGGGCAGTATGAATCAAATTCTACAAAATTTTCAGATATGATTATGGTTTTGTTACCAGAAAGATAGTAAATATCTCTGACAGAAGCAATAGTTGATTTTGTCAATTTCATTTTTCTGCCCTTTCTTTCTTTTACTCCAAGTTAGTTCCAGTAGAATGACAAATAAATTTATGGATTTTGTAAGTAATTATTTAACCAAAAGAAAAAGAATGATCATTGGCTTACACTATTCAAATCCAATTTTGTTGTTGCATGCCTTTAAGTTGTTTCCAACTTATGTTGATCCTAAAAGGGACCTATCACAAGGCTTTCTCAGCAAGACAATGGCGCGTTACAAATGGCCATTTAGTACACGCTCCGCACGTACTAGGGTTAGAAAGGGGCGTGCTAGGGTTAGGAAGGGTCTTACCTTCCTAACCGGCCCTGTCCCTAGTACGTGCGGAGCGCATAGTAAATGGTAGCGCCCGTCCACACGGGTGCTGCCATCTTTACGTCTCGCACAGCGTCCAGATGTGGTGTGGCGGAAGTGATTCCGCAAGTGCACGCCTCGCTCCTCGCAGCGCCACTTCCGGGTGCCAAGAAGAAGTGCCATTTCGGCACTTCTTTTTAGCTGTGCCGGGAAGCCTCGTGGTCTGGCTGCTGGGGCTTCTCAGCACAGCTAATGGCGGTGGCGGCAGACCGCCCGCCTTTGGGCTGTCTGTAATGCGCCTTATTCATAGAGGGTTTGCCATTGCCTTACTCTAAGACTGAGAGTGTGTGATATGCCCATGGTCAGGCAGGAAGTTTCCATGGACTACCAGATTCCTAATCCAAAACTAAAACCAGTGAGCCACCATGCTGGCTCATCCAAATCCAACAAGTTCAATTATTCCCATCATGGGGAGACCTATGTTACATTGGCCTGCCAAATAGCTGTTAAAGATGAGGTCCAAAATTCTCTGTCAGCTATTTAGCTATATAACTACCATAGTTATACAGCTAAGTAGTGTGTCCTGACCCAACTCCCCAATCGTCAGTTATCAGGCAGCCTTCACTGATAGTCACAAGGTTTTGTTTCCTTTTCAGCAGCTGAGTGATGTTTCCACATGCTCCCAAAAAAGTCCTCCATGCATAATTATTGGCCAGCCTTTACCAATCCATTTTGAGACAAGGTTCCAATCTGTGTGGTGGCCTGCCAGCTCCAGAGGTTTCTGGATGAGACAAATTATCTAGATCAATTTCAATCTGATTTCAAGCCTGGTTACGGGATAGAGATGGCTTTGGTTGCCTTGGTAAATGACTTATGCCGGGAGCATATTCCAAAATGCAAAGTAGTGGTGGTCCATTGTGTGAACTGGTAACCATGCTGTCTCTTAGGATGCCAGCTTCATGCACAGAAGAGAAAGGAAATAATTGGTTACCAAAGTTTTTTGCAAGAGCACAAGGTCTTTCATCAGTTTTTTCACACAAATATGATAGTTCAGTAAATTAATTGGGAGTGCTGAGTAGTAGTAATATGTTACATGTCTTCCTTTATTCCTTGACAATCAGCATGGTATAGTAGTTCGAGTATTGGACTAGGACAGTGGAAGACCAGAGTTCAAATCCTTGCTCAGCCATGGAAATCCACTGGGCAACCTTGGGCAAGGCACACTCACTCAGCCTCAGGGGAAGGCAAGGGCAAAACCCTTCAGAACAAATCCTGCTAAGAAACCCCTGTGATAAGTACCTTAGAGCCACCATAAGTCAGAAATGACTTTAAGGCACACAACAAGTAGAACAATATTCTGTCGAGAGAGATGCTATTTTCTGCCACCTCTATCGCTTATGGGGGTAGTATTGTCGCTTTACTAGCTTAGAGATTGGATTTGACTCCAGTCTATAACAAAGCTGCACTAGAAATATGGCTCAATGTTCTGTCTTAGATCCATGTGTTTGTGTGTTTGTGTGTTTGCTTCACACTTGGCCAGGAAAAGGCTCCCAGTGGGAAGAAGGGTTAACTCAATAGTAATGAAATGGGTGGCATACTCTTTTTAAAAAATAACTCACCTGGTTGGCTCAGGATGGAGCCCCTCTTCTCCATGCCAAGGTGGAGGAATGTTAAACAACACTGTAGCACCGTGCAGAAGCATTTATGCATTTATGTAATTTTCTGCCATGACTGGCATGGGTGCCATTTTCTACAAACCATCTGACATTTCCACTTGCCTATCTATGGATTCCATGGGCACTTCTCCATCTGTCTAGCACCTAGTAGATTTCATGTGGATTTCCTTTTAGTTTGGACATTCAGCTGTAAATAAGATAGCCCCTTGATGTAACAGCTCACATTCTGCACAGAAAGGTCACCTTTCCAAAGTGCCTTTTCCAGATTTCTTTGGTAGATCTCCGTGAGCGATATACTTTCTAAACAGCATACTTTATGCTGTCTCCCCCTGCTCCTATATTACTTCTTTCTGTATCTGTTTTCTCTTTCCATCTGTATTCAGGCTGAATTTTTTTCTTTCTGGTCATTGTGTCTGATAAGCTTTCAGAATTGGAAGACACACAAATGAATAAAAAACACCAGAGTTTTCACTGTGTCTGTAATATATGGGACAATGCTGAGTTTCCTTCAGCGACCTCTCTGTGTTTTTCGCTTTAGACTATTGTTGAGAACCCCATGCTGGATGCTTATATTTAGGTTTCACATTCCATCATCACACAGAGCCGTTTCACACGTCCTGCTTTGCAGAAGGCTATAAATTGGATGGGGGAATGGATGCCTTTTTTATTTCCTCTCAACAGGAGTCTGTAAATCATACTCAGCAGGTACTTTCCTATTATTCAGAATATTCTGACATTGTCTTCTGTCAGTACTGCCATCTATTCAAGGTATGTCTTCATCTATCACAATGTTTATTGTCAGGAAATAATAAAACACAAGATTCCTTTTTAAAAAAAAAAAAACCTACAGGAACACAAATTGATCACCGTCCTTGCCTCCAACACAGTTAGAAGGTATGACTACATCACCATTGCACTGATCAAAATTTCAGGAAGGTGTTACCCTATACATCAGTGCTTCTTAGTATTTCCTTCTAGGGTGCCAGGGACCATCACCATATTCAGTGGTGTCACTAGGGTTGGTGTGACCCAATGCAGTAATTCATGGTGTCACACTCCCATTGTCCTCCTCCTCTTTCACGCCATACAAAATCCTTAATAATGCTTTTTTGCACTAATGTTACTCATAAATCGTAATTATTAACCTTTATTTATAAAGCGCTGTAAATTTATACAGCACTGCACATACAGTCTTTTTAATTAGACGGTTCCCTGCCCTCGGGCTTACAACCTAAAAAGACACCACACAAAAGGAGAAGAGAATAGTGGTGGGGAAGGGGATGAGGTCCAGCAGGTCCTCTCTACCTCCAAGGCCTGGACCAAGGCAGGTGGACTGGAGGGAGGGCTTGGCTTCATAATGGATGGTTAATCTTCATCCAGGTAGGCAAGCAACAATTATGCAAGGCCTGGGAACGCTTCTCTGAACAGGAAGGTCTTCAACTCCGTTTTGAAGCTGGTTAAAGAAGTGATGGCTCTAATTCCAACCCCATACATCACTGAATGTAATGTTCATAGCTGTGACATAAACAACTTGCAAAATTAAAAATATACCTTCAAATTACAGTATCATACACACAACCCAAATGTATTTACATATGCATAGTGAAGATTTGGGTAAAATGTGATGTTTTAAAAGAAATTTTGAAGACAAATTTTAAAAAATGAATTTAAAATTTTGAAATTTGAAATTTTAATTTTAAAAAATTCTGATGCCTCTCCTTTCTCCTCCCACTGAGCTTCACCCCACTCCCACCACCTCTTAAAGCAATTTAAAGGGATGCCACAGCCCGTTCCTTCCCAAAGGTAGGTGTTTGTGGAGCAGTGGTGTCACCCCCACCTTTAGGGTGCCACCTAGTGCAGTCCACACACCCCTAATGATGCCACTGACTACATTTATGGCCCTTGGCTACAATTGTTTCTTTCTTTCCTGGACTGGCAGCCAAAGGCTCAGGGACTAGCACCAGCTCATCATTTTGTGTAGCACTGCTATATATCACCTTTAGGGTATATTGGAAAAAAAGAGAAACCTAACAGGAATTGCTAGTTTCAGTAGCAACCCATGTTCATTGTCACTGCATGCTTTCACAGTTGAGAAAGAAATAGTGTAGAAATAGTGTAGTTTGACACCACTTTAAGTGCTGTAGTGCCACCCTAGGGAATCCTGGGACATGTAATTTTACAGAGTCTTTAGCATTCTCTACCAATGAGTGGTGGTGCCTCACAAAATTACAAATCCCAGGATGATGATGATAATTATAAGGATGATTTATTTATTTATATCCTGCTTTACCCCCAAAATTGAGACTCAAAGTGGATTACAATTTAAAACAATACAATTAAAAAAGAAAAAAAGAATTCTTTAGGATGGAGCTATGGCAGTTAAAGCGGCATCAAACTGCATAATCTCTGCAGTGTAGATGCACTCTTAGAGGATCTAGCCACTAAGTTTGATAGTTATTAACATTTCCCGCATGACTTCAGTTTACTCAGTTTATTTAGTTTACCCAAAAGTAAACTTCTGACTAAACTTCAGTTTCTTTCCTAGTAAATCTGTCAAATGAAAAGAAACCCTCACTAAATTAAAAGAAAATGCACAGAAGATATTTTCTCAAAGCTTTTTTTTTTACACCCACATGCTTTAAAAGTAATGAATGGTGACACGACTGAGGGAACACTGAAACAACTTCCATTATTTTGCACCTGGTATTGTACACCACCTGCATGATGAGAGAGGAAAGGGAATTTATGTTTACTGAAACCTGTTTCACAGCGTAGTCACGACTTCATTTTTCCTCCTTGTTTTCTGGCCAGATGGGTGGAAAGCTAGCAGAGCTCTGAATTCAGACAAAGAGAGCTTTTCAATTTTTGATGTTTTTCAAGAACACGTTTGAGATACAACACCCAGTTCTCTGGAAAAAAATATGTGAAACGGAAATCCTTAACTACAGAAGAGAAATGCAGCACAAATACATGAACTTAAAAAATAACAAGAGTTACTACAATGGTGGCATAATTATTCTCACACAATTGCAAATGCTCAATACAGTATCTTTCTTATTTTCTTTTGTGGAAAAAAAAGAATTACTAAGCATACATACAGAAATGATCTCATGTCTTCCTTTGTTGTGGTTTGGCTGACATGCCGGGGTCACCTTTCCCTGTGTAGGCAGATCTGGCAGATTACTGTTAACACACTTTATTATGCAGGCCCTTCCTTGAAAAATGTCTGTCAACACCAGCTAGTGCAAAACATGGTAACCAAATTGCTGTCCGATATGCTTTTTGCCGATCTCATAACACTGATCCTGCCCTGGCCTAATGTTAAGGAATCCTAACGATTGTAGTTTATTGTGCCATCAGACCTCTCAGATAGAGAAAGATAAAGGTTTTGCAAAATTACAGTAAAGTTCTTAGAATTCCCTAGCATTGAGCCAGGGGAGTTAAAGTGGTCTCAAACTGGATTGTTTCTGCAGTGTGATTTAGACCATCTTCATTTTTCTTCTGTATGATTATTAACATTTTTGCCTGATGGTGAAGCCAGTGAAGTTTCAAAAGCTTATGTGATGTTTTTTTCCCCTGCATTTTGGTTCTGTAATAATGGTACAGGCTGAATCTCTATTATCCAAAATATCTGTGGCCAAAAGTGTTTTGGATTGTGGAGTTTTTTTAGATTTTGGGATATTTGTATATACATAATGTACATACACTAGAAACACACACACACACACACACACACACACACACATATATATATATATAGGACATGTGACCCAAGCCTAAACATGAAATTCATTTATGTTTATACACATAGCCTGAAGGTCATTTTATACATGATATTGTAAAAATATTTTTGTGCAAGAAACAAAGTATGTTCACATTGAACCATTAGAAAGCAAAGGTGTCATTATCTCAGCCACCCATGTGAGCAATTTTGGAATAGTTCAGTTTTTGGCATTCTAGATAAGGGAGACTGAGTCTGTATCACTCTTTTGTGGATTTTGGATTTTGCTGCATGGACAAAATGTCTACCTTGAATTTTATTTGTTTGTTTGTTTGTTTTCTATGCTGCCTTTCTCCCAAAAAGGGAGACCCTAACTTTTATGTTCAGATAATCAGACTTCCATGATTATAACAGGAGCCAGGGTGGCATAGTGGTTTGAGTGTTGGGCTATGACTCTGGAGACCAGGGTTTGATTCCCAGCTCAGCCATGAAAACCACTGGGTGACCTTTGGCAAGTCACATGCTCTCAGCCTCAGGGGGAAGGCAATGTCAAATCTCCTCTGAACAAATCTTGCCAAGAAAGCCCCTGATAGGGTTGGCTTAGGGTCACTATAAGTCATGTCAGGGATGATGGGAGTTGTGGCTCTTCACCTGGCCTGGAACTCACCACCTGGTTGTGCACCACGCTGACCAGTTTTGGCCAGTTGTTGTATCTTTGCAAGAGTTGCAGAGAACAGGCTGAAGACCCCGACAAACTCTCCAAGCCTTCTCACTCTTGCTTCCACAGAAGTCTTCACCCTTCTTCACCAGGGTCCTGCTGGTTCTTGTAGCTTCACCCAAGACACCAGACAACTCAGTAGTCTTATATAAAAGATCTACTTTATTCTACTATATACACAGCTCCAAACAATATTCAACTCCTCACTCTCCAATCCACTCTACAACCCACAACTACAACCCACAAAATGCACTGGGATCTATAGTCATTATTATAGCCAAATCATGGCACCACCTACTGTTTTCTGTTTCCACCCAGTAGGCGTGTACAACATTCCCATTGGTTCTCTTTGTTCATCCTACAATTAATGATTTTCATCATCTCAGCCTTGACCACTTAACAATTGTCAGGTGTGTCCAATTATCCACTATGCATTTCTTGTTCTTGGCACTCTGGACCTGTTAACTGTCTTACCATTCACACCTGTGTGGTTCTCAATTGGCTTCTGCTGAGTCACTCTGACTCTCACATACAAGTTTTTATTTCTCTTACTGTATAACCCATGTGGCTTTTTCCTTAACAAGTCAAACATGACACAACAACAAAGGTTTATACCACAGCCTTATATTTGTAAAATCTCACTCATGTTAAATCAGGGATAGGCCCTCCAGATGTTACTGGATTGCAGCTCCCAGCATCCCTCACTACTGATATGCTCACTACAGCTGATGAGTCACATTCCAGCAACATCTGAAGAGTGACCAGCAGATTGCTCTTGTCTTATATGAAATTTGTTGTGCTAATCAATTAGTTGTGCCATTTACTCTACACTTGAGTAAATGTGTCTGATTTTGCCAACCTCTTGCATTTGGTTAATCAACTTCCGCCCCCCCCCCCCCCCCCCCCCCCCCCCAAAAAAAAAAAAAGGTAAGGTTAAGTGGCCACATCTGAGCCAGTGGCATCAATTATTTTAACCAAGATGTGCAAAAGTGCCCTCAGATGTTGCTGAGAGAGCTTTTCATTTCTGATGTTGTCCCAATTAGCTAGAAAAATTATTGTTTTTCAACTAATTGACATATCTTTAATACTAGTTTTAATTATCACCTCATCAAATAGTTTAGTCAACATCAAACAATAACCTATATTTGTTGTTGTTGCTGTTCTCATTATGAAATAGGACCCTAGGCACAACCAAGATCTTTATATCTTTTTCTACACTATTTTATTCATTCCCGAGTTGTTCTTCCATACCCTGTGTAAGTCTGCCTTTTCTTCCTTTGCACGTGAATTAAAAGAGAAATTGTGTTATTTACTAATTATGTTTATACCAAGTCTTTCTTCCAAGATGTTCAGCCTCTTCTCTGCCCAACTTTCTTTCCAACAACCTTGTGAGGCAGGCCAGCCTCAGAGACTACCCAGTGAGGTTTATGATTTAGAGGTAAACTGAACCTGCATCTCCCAAGTCTCAGTTAAGCACTCTAACTTCCACAACCACACTTGCTTGTAGTACATCCAGGAATAAATTAAAACATCTACTGTTTGGAAGTGACCATTAGAGAGCCAGCATGGTGTAGTGGTTTGAATGTTGTGCTGTGGCTCTGGAGATGAGGGTTTGATTCCCTGTTTGAGCATAAAACCCCACTGGGTGATCTTGGGCATGTTGCACTCTGTCAGCCTCAGATGATGGCAATGGTAACCCCCCACTGAGGAAACTTCCCAAGAAAACTTTGTGACAGGTTCACCTTAGGCTCACCATAATTCAAAAATGACTTGGAAGCACACATCAACATTATAAACTGGATTTATTAAATAAAAGCTAGAAAATATTGAGACACCATATGTGTTCACATCCTTAGAATAACATATAAGGAAATGTGAACACGCCTCCCATAATCTCCATGAATAGTCTGGACAATGCAGGACCCAATCCCAGTTCTGGTGCAAACTGTCTAGACGTGTTAATTCTGCACCAAAATCACCATATACCCCCCCTACTGACTTTGAAAAAGTCACCATTTGCTTTGAGTCTTCTAGAGCTCTCTAGAGTCCCATTTAGCTATTTGCACATGCATCCCACAGTGCCACACTGCCATGAGTCACTCCATCTAAGGTCAGAAGGAGTCACCCAGTCACATGATTGACATTTTCAGCCTCAGAGGGAGTAATCCATTGTGGCAACAGCAATGTGCAGCATAGTAAGACACGTGTGTCTCCTGCCATCCCCCTGGAATGACAGGTTAACAGGGGGACATCAGGATAGAATACCACTTTAGATTGATCATACATGTGACACTGACTTCTACAGCATCAAATTCAAGGTTGAATTTGAAAGGATATTCTGTCATGCACAGACACAGACACAAACACACAGAGGAAATGTACACCCACATCCTACTGTTAGGGTGAAGTGTGGATCAAAGATAAGTAGCACTGATTTCAGTGAGACTGACTCCCAAGTAGGTATGTATAGGACTGTGGTCTGAAGTTCTATCAAGGATGAAAAACCTGTGGCCCTCCAGATCTTGTTGGACTGCAACAGCTCACATCACCACATGTCACTGTTCATGTTGTACAGGACTGACATAGTTGTTGTTCATCAATACTTGAAGGGCCATGTGTTCCCCACCCCAGCTGCAAACATTTTCCTAACAGTAATTTTTATTTAGCACCATGGAACTTGCACATATGATTACTTTGCCTGGGTGAAATTCTGCTTAATTCAGGATTGTAGGATTTTAGATCATTTAGGATTATTTAGAAATTAACTGTGTTGAGTTCAGCCAGTCATAATGCCTAGTGCAGTGTGTAAAGGATTGCAGCCAAGTCTACTGTTTTCAGGTTCGAAATTGAGTGCCTGGTTCGCTGGTTTTAGCAGGTTTAGCATCAGTGAATTGTTATTATATTTTCTGAACATTTTGAAATAAATAGGAGAAAGAGAAATAGCAACAGAGAAAATAGCAATGGCAGTGAGTAAACATTTTTACTAAATAAAACTCATCAAGGCCTATCTCACTTTATACAGCTATAGGACTATATACTTCCACTTTAACTGCCATAGCAACCTCCTATGGAATCCTGGGAACTGCAGTTTAGGGAGAGGTATTTAGAATTCTCTTCTGCAGAGAACTCCTTCAGTGCCCCATCATCAAATGACAAATCCCAGAATTCCATAGGATGTAGCCACAGTTGTTAGTGGAATCATAGTGCTGTAACTGTGTAGTGTGAAAGGGCCTTTCTGCTTCTTCTGATATAATGATAATCATCCAAGTAAAGGATAGAAAAAATAGCTGTTTATTTTAATCATTTTCTTCCATCCATCAAACCTGAAATGACTCTTTTAGTCAAAATGTCTGTAGATGTACACAGCCCCTGAATTCATCTGAAAGGAATCCAGCACTTTGACTGGGGACCAAATAAGGTAACATATAGCAACAACATTGGCTCAGTTCCTTTAGCCAAGCAGATGAGTTGTGTTTTATGCCACTTACTCCCTACCAGAGAATGAGTTTATTTTAAGAGCGTTAGGCTCTTTTCATAACTTCATTTGCATGATGTAAACAGGATTTCTCAACAGAATGCAATTAAAAGATTTTAGCTTCCTGGCTTGGCTATGATATCTGAATGTGCATTTGCAAGCCTTATTCATTCCCTATAGGGAAATGAATTGAAAGAAACATCCTCCTCTTGAGCAACTACTTCGTTTTTAATAGCTTGATGCATTTTGCACACAGCCACTCAGAGTGAATGCATCCCAAACAGCTAGATGCCACACTGATCTGTTTCCACTGAAATTGGGGCCAGATTAGATTTTGCACACAAATAAGATCTCCAGTGCTAATGATATGTTCCCATGCCTCTTAAGCAGTCTCCTCATTATTCAAACAGCCATGCCTCCCAGGTACTCACTCTTGACAAAATAAAAAGAGACCAGATGCCCCAACAAGTGCATACATTTTAATAGTAAATAAATGAGTCCCCAGTAGCTCTGATACTGTTAGCAAGGGAGTTTGATTCCAGCTGCTTGTTTTTGTGCTAACAGCTGAATAAATATAGGCCTGGTATAATATGATTTTTCAGCAAGAAAATTATGGCTTGGTAGCTCAGTCTCTAGATAGGCTTCACCTATTGTTGTTTGCCTGGCAACAGATGGCCTACATCCGATCAACTTTATAATAACTTTTCAAACTCGTCCGTCTAGAGAACTGAAATCAGAAATAAACAATTTTAATTTAGAATATGTTTCTAAAGATTCAAGGTGCCCAGGTCAGGATACCGAATTGGGCCTTTAAAGCCCCCTGCCTGGAGTAAGGAACATCTCCAGATGTTGTTGGACTGCAACTCCATCAGCCCTAGTTATCACACCCAATTGTGAATTGTGGTCCGACATCTGGACCACCACTCTTTCTTTGTCCCTGCCTTTAATGGTTTGGAACCAGGTGATTTCAACCTGTACTGGGAATAGTAGAATCTGTCTTCATCGATCCAGTCTTCAGGGTCAGAGTAAACAGTTATGTGTACCAGACTTTTTCAGTTCTTTGGCATCGTTCTCCTTTGCTTCATCCGTTACAGCTGCTAGGTTTTACCCTCAACTTATCCACGTGTCATATCAAAATCCATAATTTTAGCCACAAAACCTACCCTTGACTTATATGTGAGGTTGACTTATATATGAGACTATATGGTAAATTGGCAAGTACACAGGACAGAGCTTCCCCAATGGTGCCTCAACACCTTTGTAATTTCATCAGTAGGAAATACATAGGGTTTTGTCAATACCCATTTGTAAAAAAAGATTGATGATTTTTTCATTTATTTTTTTTTTTACATGTTTCACTGCTCAATGTTATATGCTTGTACAATGTTAGCTGCTGGCAGTTTTAAATTACTTTAGCTGTATTAACAGCTGAATTGTAATTGCTATCACATTTATTTGTTTTAAAACTTTATGAAAGTCAGCTTGTGAGGGCAATGTGCCTTGAAAGGCGGAGATTAAATCATTTTCAGTGAAAGCTATACATGCAGGAGGAAGTCTTGCTGAGTTAAATAAAGTATATTCTAGAGCAAGTATGTAAAGGATGGCAACCCATATAAACATATTTAAAAGAGATTCACCACACCTATCAATTGTATCATAGATATTTGCTGTGGGAGCTTAATAAAATTTTCAGCTGCTTTATATTTCTCAATGTATTTATATTATATTCTGACAAAGAAGCTCTTCACAAAGTATTTTATAGGAGCTTTGTCCAACCCTCTTTTTCTTCTCTTTTGTCTAGATGGAAAGTTTTTGGTGTTTTGTTTTGTTTTGCAGCATTGCCATTGGGAGGATGGTGAAGGAGGATTGGAGAAAGACTGACTTTCAGTGTTGGGTTGCAGCAGCATGTATGCAGTAAACAATGCAATAAAGCTTGACCTGGGCAAGAATGGGATACTACTCTAGGTGATCCTGATTCAGGTGTGTGCTTATGTACAACCAGCAAAATAAACAATTGCTTCCAGAATCACTTACTAAAGGATAATTATTAGAGCACAGCTGGAGGAAAATTCAACTTATTTCTGACAAGGCATTAAACAGAGAACGTCTTTGTTCCTACAAGGTGGCAAAACATGCAACAAAGAAATGCATTGCACTTGTGAATTCAGGTCCAGCTGAATGATTCAGGGTGGTAAGAGGTCTAACTCAGGCACCTTCCCCACTGAATCCAGTGCTAGAACTTCCTGCAGTTGACTGTGCTGCTTTCAATGATCATTTTACAGATAAAATCTCTTGGATAAGAACCAACTTAGATTCTGTCATTATAGCAGAAGCTGAAAATGAGGTACCCAGCAACTCTGTAAGTAGGATTACACTGGAACACACTCCCTCAGAGTGTGGATGGCTGGATGGCCATTTGTCAGGGGTGCTTTTTCTTTTTCTTTTTCTTTATTATTATCAATATAGTTACAAGCATACAAAGTCTAGACATTAATAAAGAAAGGCAAAAAAAATCATATCAGTTACTCATATCTTCCCATAAGATTGATATGCCTTCCCACTTTTCTTCATATTGCTGTGAAGTTCTGTGCTGTGAAGAACATTTTTAAACACTGAGATCATATCCAATTTAGCTAATTCATACAGCTTTAAACTCCACTCTTCTATTGTTGGGACCTTGTCAGATTTCCAATGTTTGGCATATAACAAACGGGCTGCTGTAATCATGTATAATAGGACACTCACTTCATCTTCTACCACGTTATCAGCTATTACATCAGTTATATTCAACAAAAATAATTCAGAAAAAAAAGGAATATTTTTCATAAATCAGGGGTGCTTTCATTGTGTGTTCTTGCATGGCAGAATGGGGTTGGACTAGATGGCCTTGTAGTCTCTTCCAACTCCATGATTTTATGAGTTTCTGTTGGCGAGTACAACAGATGTGGACAAGCTGCTAGGATAAATGAGAACAACCTGTCCTCTCAATCCCTGTCTTTCTTGATTGACCATCCAGGAAGAGATACATTTAGATCTTAGATGAAATGAATTATTAATTCATTAAGGATGATTCTGGGAGTTACAGTCCAAAAATGTTAACACCCTAAAGCTTTGATTTGACTTTGTTTAGTAAGAGTATTCTGAGCTCTTTGGAGGAAGATTGGCATGTAAGTTCAAGTGAATAAAGAGAACAGTCACTCCACCCCCTGGGAAAAAAAACACTTTGAGAAATGTCACATAAAGATACTACTTGAAAGCTTTATAAATGCCTCAGCAGAAAGTAGGATTTTTAACTAGAGAGTTTTGATCTGAGCTAGAAGAGACCAGCACAAAGACTGTGAATCAAATCTTCACTCCTTCTGCATTTTGCACTCCTGTTCTTGTTGAGAAATATATATGGGTACAGATGTGTAGTGGTTTGAGTATTGGACTAGGACTCTGGGGGACCAGTGCTTGATTCCCCTCTTGAATGTGGAAACCCACTAAGTGCGCTTTGGCAAGTCACATTCTCCAAGCCTCAGAGGAAGAGAACAGCACAGCAAACCTACTCTGAACAAATCTTGCCAAGAAAACTCCATGACAAGATCACCTTATGGTCAGCATAAATCAGAAATGACATGAAGAAGCAAAACAACAGCAACTATCATTGATCAGCTAGCTCAGTGTCATTGCCCTTCTTCATATATGGAAAAAATGGCTGAAAGCATATTTAAAATTGCTTAATATGATGTCATACCAAGAAGAGTCTTTTTGGATGTAGCCCCAGAACTTCCTGGAGAACAAGATGTGGCTAGCTTGCTTGCCATGAGTAGTTAATTTATTATGATGCATTATTTATCATAATCCATGTTTAACTGATGTTTTAACTCTCAAATTGGTAATATTTAACTGAAGGGAAATAGCAAACATTTTAACTGGTCAGTCAACTGATTAGGTCCTCTTTTCATGCAGGATAACACTGATTCAGAACTCCATATAAACAGTGAAACTGGAAAACCTGTCATTTAGAACTACAACATTTGATTGCTTGTGATCTAGATGATAGTGAATCTGGAAAAAAATAAGTCTGTCCTGTAGCAGATGATGTGGGATAGAAGCAGAAGGCAGCATCTTTCAAATGAGTGCAAAAGATCATCAAGATATCCATTAAAAAGAACCCATACAGTTCATCTTAAAGGGAGTCAAACTGTAGTTTAATTTTTGAGATGCATTTCAGCTAAACCTCCCCTTTGGATGAACTGTATAGGTTGCTTTTAAACAAGGTTTTGGTGTTCATTTGGATTCAGTTTAATCCCATCCCACCTCCCCCATCATTTGCTAGAGTACAGACAATTGTCTGCAAAACATCACTAGTGAAACATTTTTTTGGCTGAAAGCTCACTGAATCTATTTTTAGTTGGCTGGGGAGAAAATGTATTTAATGTTTTGTTCCATGTATGTGAAGAGAAATGACACTTCTTTGTTGTGAAGAGAGAGAAATTTCCATTGGCTAACCTGGATGTGCAAAAAGCCATGAACCAGGTTAATTAATGGAACTGTCAACTTCAGACCACATTTGGTCTTCCATGAAAGTCACATAAATGCAAAGCCTCCAAATAAAGTTAAAATACTATTGGAAAACAAGACAAAAACACTCCCCCTTTCTAGATATCCTGGCAAACCTTGCCAAGTGTATAATCTGTCTTTTTTAGAAAGGTTTAACTTTAAAGTTAATTTCCTTTTGCTGGTGCTCAAACACACTATCCGGAAGCTTCAGCTTAGGTCAATGGAAAAATGTGTTTGCTTTTAAGATTTTCAGTGCCATGCACATAAACAATGGATCCAGTGATTCATAATTTCCATCCTGATTGTTTGTATTTCGGTTTACACAGAGGCAGATGAGCTGTCATGTTTGGAATCATCAATTGATGCTACCCATTAAATCTGCTACTTGGGAGGAAAAATTTGCATGCATGTAAACAAGCTCAAGGAAGGAAACTTATTTTGGCTTTTTGCTCTATTTGCATGCAGTAAACAAAAAGCTACTTGCTAACCACCTAGCATTTTTATTTCCTTGCCTGTTCTTGTTATTTAGCTTGCCTGGATTATGCCATTTATCTTAGCATGTAGTATGCCACAGATATGCTGGTCCTTTTCCTTAAAGCCCTATGGCAGAAATGGTTCCTCATCATCCAAGTATTCAACTAGCATCAGAAAGGTTTCCACAGACATAATGACAGGTGTGTAAAGTTCATCCATACCAGAAGAAACCTTTCCCTTATCAGCTGAACACAGGAATGATGATAGGTGCTCCCACTTAGTAGCGTGGTAAGAAAGAAAGCACCTGAGATGTAGTAGTTTGAGTGTTGAGTACAATTCTGGAGACCACACTTCAAATCTCCACTCAGCCATGGAAATGCAATGGGTGAACCTGGGCTCTCAGCCTCAGAGAGAGGCAAAAGCAACCCTCCTCTGAACAAATCTTGTCAAGAAAACTCTGTGATAAGTCTGCCTTAGGGTTGCCATATGCCAAGAATGTCTTCAAGGCACATAACAACAAGAGTGGTGCAGTGTGTGGTCACAACATGCATTAGCAGTAACCAGTTTGGTTGTCATGTTTTGCTCTAACTGAAGCTTCCAGACTTGGTACAGAGGAGGCCCAATGTACAGCAAATTAGAGAAGACCAGCCTTGAAATTACCAGTGTCTTTACTACCATCTTTAGGTTCTCCAGCTCTATGAAGGGGAGCAGCTGGTATATCAGCTGAAGCTAATAGTAAGTACTCCTGGCTGTTGTTTCGATCTGAGATGTCATTTGCACCAGTGGACCCAGAAGCACCCCCAAGCTGTGAACACAGCCTTTCAGGGGGAGTGTAATCCATCCAGGACTGGATGACACATCTCCAACCCCAGTTTAGGACCTTTAACAGTAGACAGCTGTCTTGCTTGGATTCAGTTTCAGTTTGTTTTTCCTCATCCAGCCCATTATCTCCTCAATGCATTCATTCAGAGGATATACACTATCCTTAGCTGAGACTGTTTCTGAAGACATGGAGAAGTGCATTTGGGTGTCAAAAGTATATTAATAAGACCTCACCCCTTGCCTCTGGATAATCTCTCCCAGCAGTTTCATATAGATGTAGATGTTAAACAGCACTGGGGATATAATGGCACATTGTGGTATGCCATATAACAGCTCCTTTTCCAAGGAGCAGCTGTCCCCAAGCACTACCATTTGGAACCCATTTGGAAATGTGTCTAGAAAACCTGTATCATCCAAGACTGGCTGAAGTTGAAAGGCAAGTGCCCTCTCAATCACCTTGCCACAAAAAGAGGAAGATTTGATACTGGCCTATAGTTGCTAAAGTCCAAAGATGCAATTGGGGAGGGGCTTTTTAAAAAAGAACTGGTCATACCAACACTTATTTTAAACAGGATGGAAAACTTCTCTCCCTGAGAGATTAATTAATAATTAATAATCTAAAAAATTAACTTTCCTAAAGTGTAAATACAAAACTACAACCCCCCTCCCAAATTTCTTACAGACTAGGTGGCTTCAGAAAACTTCAGAAATGACCCTGGTGAGTTGAAGCCTGCCTCTTCTTTCATCAGTTCACAAAGTTAGATCTACAAAGCCAGAAACAATGGACTTTCTTTTTTCCTGTTCCATAATGTTCAGTTCTTTGTCTTAAGGAGATTACTGAAGCCACTGCTGTATGTAAGCTCCCTGGACATTCAGTATGTTCTTGCAGTCAAGGTTACCAGGAAAGAAGGATGAGTTCCTTGAGGATAAACAATGGAGCAGGTTAATAATGTTTCACTAATATAAATAGAGAGCAATCAAGCGCAATTCTGCACACCATTGCCAATTTTCAAAATGGCACAGCTAGTGCTTTCACTTAAGCAGTCAAGCCAAGAAAATGCATGTTGCAATCTGGCTTCCTATTAGATGGCCAGGGGCCATACTAGCTGCAGGTTTCTGGGAGCTATAGTCCAAGAAGTAACTTTTCAGAAAATAAGTGGTCTGAATTTTGGACATCCTCGTGATATGTATCCAGGGGTGATCTTACAGGTTGCTTCAGTGCCATGCCAAGCTGAAGAAGGTTTTTGAAAGCTTAGTAGTTCTATCTTGTAGCATCTGTAGCAATGCAGGGTGAGAAATGAGTCTCTATCATTCAAAATAGGCCTTTTTTCATTTCCAGTTTAATGTGCTTTGTCTGGATAATAATAATAAAAAATGGGAATGCAGCTTTATTTTGTTCAATTTGGCGGGTTACAGACCGCCCGTTTGGGGCAGCCTGCACCCGCCCCTTTCCCCGGTGTATCGGGGCCTCAGCTGCCAGACCGGCAGCCTCCGAGGCCCCGATCCTCCGCTTTGCAGACTGCGGGGAAGCGGCAAAAAGCCACTTCCCCGCAGCCTGGAAAGGGGTGTCCTTGAGGCTTCAAGCCCCAAGGACACCCCGCGGCGGTGGGGAGGAGGAAAAAGGGGCTGCTTGGCCCCTTTCTCCCTTGCGTCGCTGGGCACAACTGTCTGGAGGCTGCGCCCAGCAACGCAAAGCAGGAAGGAGCTCTGAAAAGGAGCTCCTTCCGGGGCCGTGCAAAGGGCGCCCTAAGCGCCCTGGCGCAGCCCCACTACGTCACAACTGTGCCGCCTTCTTTGGAGGCGGCGCGGTCGTGACGTATTGATGGCGGCAGCCATGTGGAACGGCCGCCGCCATTTTCTACACGCAGAGCACGTACTAGGGTTAGGGGGGTGCAGAAGCACCGCCCCATTCTAACCCTAGTTCACGCTCCGTGCGTACTATATGGCCTGTCTGTAACGGGCCTTTGTTATTTTTCACAAGCATCCTGTTTGGCAATACTGTAAAGCCTACAGAGGGATCACACTGCAAATAGTCCTTCCCCAAGGCACTCTTTATAATAGGACTACTCCTTTGTGTGTGAATGGTAGCACATTCTTAGAGGACTGCTTCTTGATGGAGGGCCACTCTAGCATGTTCTCCACTGGAAAACCAAAAAACGGGATATTTAGCACACTTTCTTTCCTTGTTGTTGTTACATGCCTTTAAGACATTTACAACTTATGGCAACCCTAAGGTGAACTTATCATGGGATTTTCTTGGAACGATTGATTCAGAAAAGGTTCACCATAGCCTTCCCCTGAGGCTAAGAGCATGTGATCTGCCCAAGGTCACCCAGTGGGTTTCCATGGCCAAGCCAGGAATCAAATCCTAGTCTCTAGTGCAGGGGTAGGCAACCTGCGGCCCGCGGGCCGGATGCGGCCCGGCAAAGCCTTGGGGCCAGCCCCAGCCCAGTCCTGCCGCCAATTGCCACCGGAGCCTTTGGCCTCTCACATGAGGGCGTGGGGCCTTTGGCCTATCAGGAGGAGGCAGGCAAGGGGGGGCAAGCGGCAGGCAAGGGGGGGCAAGCGGCGGGCAAGGGGGGCAATTGTCTATAGAAGCCTCTGAAACATGCATTTATGTTAACATTTTTTTAAATGAGCAAATTTTTTTTGCGTGCCCTCCATGTTTTTTTTTTTAAAAAGTGTCCTCCATCTGAAAATTTTGTCCTACATCTGTCCCGGTTTATTTATTCAATTATTTTTTTAAATTATTTAATTATTTATTTTTTGGCTTCGGCCCCCCCAGTTGTCTGAGGGACAGCAACCCGGCCCCCGGCTCAAAAAGGTTGCCTACCCCTGCTCTAGTGTCATAGTCCAGTGCTCAAACCACAGCTAAAAGATGATGCTATTAAAGTCTCCATGTGTGTGTTCATGGAAGGGAAGGAAGGTGACATAGTACAGTAAGGATTTTTAAAGAGAGCAATGGGGAAACAATAATCTCTGGGTGTAATTGTGTTGGAAAGCTGGCTGAATTGTGACGGATTTCACTATTTCTTTAAATGCTTAATCCACCAGCCTGTAACCTGAATATTTGTAAATACGAGTGAATCTCAGTTAACAAAGTAGATGCATTCCTGCACGTTATTTCTTTAACAGAAACTTTAGTACTAGTGGCAGAAATAACATGGAAAGAATTGGGATAGGTCCCTACACCACAGACAAGAGCTGTTCAAGATTTTCAGTGAACTTTTATTCAAAATTGACAATGTGCACATGTGAAATGAAACAACCAGGTCAGATAAGCCTTGCATAAGTAAACAAAAAGATATGGAATATTTTATAGACAACTTGAAGGCATCTTCCAAAATGCATCCAGGGATGACTTTTTATTTCACCAGCATCCACTTTTCTTAAGAGTTCTATTTTGGTGGCTTCTTTAAAATGCTGGCAGCATTGGGGCAGGCTTATTTTCTCTCCCCTTTGCTCTCTATATGATTATTCATGTATGCTCAGTAAGGGATTCTGAAGGCAATTGCTGTTTACCTTCCCTGTTGTAGGCTGGCACATACATAGCCACAGTACAAATGACTAGAGGAGAATCCCATTCTTTCTCAGCTCCAACTTTATTGCACTATTTTCAATCAACTTGCTGGTCTAACCCATCACTGAAAGCCTTGTGTTTCTTCAGCTCTCCTTCACCTCTTTCTAATGCCTGTGCTGCAAAAAATAATCTTCCAGTTAGATAGCAGACAAGGAATATAAACTAAGGGCCTGAACAGACAGACCAAAATAAAGCTGGTTCGGGTCATTTTGGAGGGATGCTGTTTAAATGACACATGCATCTTAAACGGCCAGAAGCATGGCTTTGGCATGGCTTCCGGCCTCTTGGGATGCATGCATCATTTAAACAGCATACCTCCAAAGTGACCCGAAGCAGCTTTATTTTGGTCTGTCTGTTTGGGCCCTAGGTTTGGACATAAAAAGACTTTGTAAAAAGGAGCTTCTTTGTCAGAGACTTTGTTAAGTGAGCTGTGCCTCCAGTTATTACAAATTCCCATAAGCCATCATGAACCTTTGCATCAAACCCAGTTAAGTGCTACCCAGTTAAGTGTAAATTCCAGGGACACTCTTCACTCCTCAGGGTCTCCAAGGCAGGTTTCAGGAACATGAAAATCAATAAGCCAATTACTAAAAGCAATTAACCCCTAAACGTAATTAGGATATGAGATTTACAAACAATATTTGAATTGAACACAACTGAAAATGAAATATTCAGTCTCACAATTAAATACTATTAAAAGCTATACCAACCCTCTTCCCTTTTACTGCTTATCCAAAAACTAGCAATGATAGGACAAGTCTGGCAACCTGAGATGGAGATGCACAGAGTCAAATGGAACAATATTAATAAATCCACCTTCTGCTTTCCAGTTCTGTACATAAGTTGTCCGTATGTAGGCTTTTAAAAAAAATCTTATCCTTTTGTCATTGTACAACCGATTAATTAATAGTAAAGAGTATCATCCAGTCAATGTTATTTCACACAGTTCATTGGGAGAGATTCATGTTTGGCTGTCCATTGATATGGAGTCACTACAAAATTCCTAGAGATGTTTCATTTTATTTATTTATTTATTTATTTATTTATTTCATTTGTATGCTGCTTTTCTCCCAGAATGGACCCAAAATGGCATTTCCTAAACAACAATATATACATTTCTAGGAGTATGGAACGATATACAAAAAAGGGAAACAAACATGAACACCCTCAAAGAACTATTACTGTTTTAACTCAATTGTGTTTTAATATTATAATTTATTGTGTTTTTAATCTGTGCCTTTTTAAGTGTGTGTGTGTGTGTGTGTGTGTGTGTGTGTGTGTTGTAAGCCACCTTAGGTTTTGGTTCTCCGAAAAATGAAGGATAAAAGACAAAGGAATCCATTTTGGGATCAGCTGCTGTTTCCACCAGATGGCTTTCCCCAATGCTTCCCGGGGTGGAGGTATTATTGTGCCATTGCAAGACTTCCAGTGAAATCGGGTCTGATCTTGGAGGCAAAATCTTGCATTACCACAGATCTTGCTAGCAGGCATATACAGCCTGTCCACGCAGTCATCAGTCATTCTAGACCAAATCTTCAGCATGAATCCTGCCCTTACTTCCTTGTGCTCCTTAGGAAATTCCCAGGCTACAGCTCATTGCTTTTGGGGGCTGGGAAGTTTCACCTCTCCCATGTTATTGGAGGATGGGGACTTTCGTCCACTGCTTGTAGGCTTTAATTTCAGTGTTTGCTTTTCTATTTTGTCTTCCTGAATATTTTTATCCTTCCCTGGAACTAGCATTCACATTGCTTTTTGCTGTTTTGTCATAACTGCCAGATATGAACGGGAAGAGGGAACATCAGGCACAAGTCAAATTAGGGGAGAAAAAAACCTCAGTGTGGCTATAGGGACAAAGAGGTGGGGGGATCCTGTAGTTGTTGTGGATGCAGGCGACTTCAACATCAGGTGACATTTTGGGCATGCCATAGCAAAAACAGATGCAGGCAGCCCTGCCCAGAGATTTACTAGATCTAATAGCTGGCATTGTATTTGCACTGTTATGAACAAACCTCATTGCTGTTCACTGTATGTGCATTAAAGCTGTGGCCATCATATTCATTATATTCAATACTGTGCCCAGCCTCTTTGTCTCATTACATTGCTTCAATACACTGATAGTATTGCAAGGAAAGGTAACTCTGAAAGCTAAGTTCCCCTGCTATGTCCCCATTCTGAGGTGTAACAGTAGTTCAAACGTGATTTGTCACAGGCAACCTGACCTTTAGGCAAACTGAGACAAAATAGTTACTGGAGTAGCAGCTGGCAAATTAATTGGTGCCCAGTGCCTCATATTACCCTGAATGCCCTAAACTGGCCTGCTTCCCTCAGTGAGAAAAATGCTGTTCTATCATCACCACTGAAGTAAGATTTAAGGTCCAGTCTGGTCATCTTCTCCACACTGAAAGTGCTTCCTAGAGGGATGGGGAAACAACTTGTCCTTCGTCTCCTCAGAGTAGAAAAGTGTCGAGGGCTCTCCGATGGAATTGTGTTGAATTTCAAGCTTATGACGGTAGTTGAAACTGAAGATCATTGCTCAAGTATGTAAAGGGATCTTATAGCACCTTTCAGACTAAACAAGGACGCAGCGTCCAATCAGGCCTCACCCTAGTACGTACTGGGGGTGTAAAAATGGTGGCGCCCTATACACATGGGTGCCACCATTTTGACGTGATGGACGCTTAGCGTCCACACGGCGTGGTGCAATGGTGACGCCGCAAGTGTGCCATTGCGCCTTGCAGTGTCACAACTGCACCGCAAGAAGAATCCCATTTTGCAGGTTCTTTTTGCTGTGCAGGGGAGGCGCGCGGTTTGTCCGCTGCAGCTCCTCGACGAGCGCAAACATGGGCACCGGCAGAGCCCCTTTTTAGGCATCTGTATAATGCCAAGATACTACAAGATCCTCTCTACATACTGATTCTACAGACTACACGTGGCTATACCTTAGAATCACTGTCCTTTACATGGAGACTTAATTCAAAGCCCATCCCACCCACATAGAAATACCACTTGTTTTCCAAACTTCCACTTCTTTAAAAAGAAAGAAATAAAGGAGAAAAAAGAATGAGAAGAGCGTCACATCTGGCCAATTCCCACAAGCATGAATGAGTCAATGAGCTGTAACAGACTGTTTGTTTAGTGATAAGTGTTCTCACGTGGAATCAGTACCAATCCAGTGAGTCTGTTTGCAGAAGGCACAATGCTTGTGAAAAACAGTTGGGGAATGTAAAATGCAAGACAATAATCTTCCATATTGATACATGGTGTGTGAGAGATAGAGTGCTATTTTGAAACAGAACCACACAACACATGACATAAGGTGCTCACCTCTTAAACATTATAATGAAACTATGTCACCTGGAGGGATAAAAACACTCTGGATTTTAGCCGACTTTAACTGAGCGGGCCAAGGTGATCCACCTATTTTGGAGCATTGCAGACCAGCCAATCTCCTTTGCGTGGACTGAATGGAGGCAGGAACAATATAATGGCACTTTCTTGTTACACTATGGGCCCGAAGCGACAGCCAAATATAAGCTGCTTGGGTCTCTTTGGAGGAATGCTATTTAAATGATGTATGCATCCTAAGAGGCCGGAAGCCATGCCAAAACCACGCTCCAGTCCTAAGGACTGGAGCACAGCTTTGATGGCACTTCTGGCCTCTTTGATTTGGTGTGGTCATTTAAAAACAGCATACCTCCAAAGAGACCCAAAGCAGATTTACCGTTGCCTGCTGTACGGGCCCTATATTTGTGTGTGTGGGGATGGCTGCTCCCATTTAGGCAAGCTTCCTTTCTGGGATCCTGTGTCCTGTAACATTTCTTCTGATACTCTCACCTGTGGAAGATTTAGCTTCTATCGGAAAAGGCTGAATAGGATTCTCCCAACTCTTCCTAATAGGTGCAGTGTTTTGTATTTGTTTTTGTTTTGATTATTTGTTTTTACTTTCTTCCACTGTTCTCACCAGGTTATTTCCTTGTTGGATTAATTGTGCAGCAGAGTTGTCACTTTACATTTGGTCACATTTGGCCTAGGAAGTGCAGGCCAAAAGAATGGAGGTTCCAAGTGGCGCTCCGGGTGATGGGGAGTACAACTCGCACTGACAGGAGAAGGGGCACAAGTTGTTCATCCATACTTAGAAAGAAACAGCCACCACCAAACAAGTTATTGGCAGTTATGCTTAAGTGTCTGCGGGGTAAACTCAGCTCATTATTTCACAAGGACCCTCTTTCTCCTGTTCCATCTGTCCTCCAGCCCTACAGAAAAAATATCCACCTACTCAAAGTGTAGGCGGCTGATGTGTTCACTTTTGGAAGTGTTGCAACTCATTGTAGAGTACATGTTTGCCCAGAAGATTATCCATATTTAGTCCTAGGAAGAGGAAAAGCCAGCCAGCCTGAAACCCAGATAAACTGCTAGTCAGTGTATTCAGTACTGAGTCTCAACCATGGCTTGACGTCTGGTGTTACCCTATTTTTCACACATAACACACCTTTTAAGGTCAGAAGAAAGTCTAGCAACAGAGTTGTTTTCAACCAGTGTTTCCCAAATGCTAGCTTAGTCCGCCAGATGTTTGACTTCAGCTCCACATAATTCAGGATTATTGGGCCAAACTGGCTAGCTCTCTTCTGGATGTTGCGTACAAACATCTGAGAACCAAGAGTTTGGAAAACAATATAACTGTTGGTTGAGGGAAACGATTTACATATAAAAAAGACACCCTGAGGCACTTAACCATTCAACACAGAACATACACACGATTAATATGTAAATCACTCCTCTCAACAAACAGTATATATCCACCACTCTCTTCCATGCCAGCATTCTCTGAAGATCCAGCTACTGCGTGCGATGAAACATCTGGAATAAACGTTTCTAGAACATAGCCCATAGTCTGAAAAACCTGGAAAAAACTACGGATGACCAGCCGTGAAAGCCTCAACTTCGCATAATTAAAACCATTTCAAACATTGTTTGAAAACATTTAAAACAGTATAACACATAAAAGCCTTTTCTTGTTAAACAATTT
Source organism: Sceloporus undulatus (assembly GCF_019175285.1). Classification (NCBI taxonomy): domain Eukaryota; kingdom Metazoa; phylum Chordata; class Lepidosauria; order Squamata; family Phrynosomatidae; genus Sceloporus; species Sceloporus undulatus. Next base: position 148,357,617 of record NC_056522.1, on the reverse strand, counting down.
CCCAAGGCTTGCTGGAAAAGAAAGGTCTTAACAAAGAGGGAGCCCCCTAGCTCCTTAGGAGGAATTCCAAAGTATGAGAGGAGCCACAGAGAAGGCCTTCTCCGTGTATTCCCACCACGTGCTGTGAAAGTGGTGGGATAGAGAGAAGGATTTCCCAGCAGATCTAAAAGCTCAGACAGGCTTATATGAGAAGATATGGTTTTTCAAATAGCCTGAGCCAGGGGTAGGCAACCTTTTGGAGCCGGGGCCGGGTTGTGTCCCTCAGACAAGGTCGGGGGCCCGAAGCCGGGGGGGTGGAGCTTCCACCTCTGGGGCGGGGCTGCATGCTGGGGGGCGGAGCTTCCACCTCTGGGGCGGACCACCCTCTGGGCGGAGCCTCCACCAAAGCCCTGCAGAGGTAGGCGTGTGCCACCCTCTCCTCCTCAGCCTTCTGGACAAACACCCCCAACCTGCATCCAAAACACACACACAACAGCACAGTTGGCATTTCACATGGCTTTATTAACTGGCCTCTTGCATTATTCAGAGGCTTATTCATAACCAAACCTCTGGGTTTAAGCACTTAGCAATGATTTAACATGGCTTCATATATTGAACATGTCAAGGTGGTTCACCGTTCTTGGACCAGTGTACTTTCTCAGAAATGTACTTGGTGGAAGTGACTTTGGTTTTTCTTCACTGCGCATGGGTTGTAAAAATCACAGCAATTTTACACTGGGGCCTTGCCTCAGAGGCTTTTGATATCAATATCACCATTAAAGAACCAAAAACACAGCAAAAAGGCACTTTGGAAAGTCACACTGCTCTTGGCTTCAGAAAAACAGTGCATACAATGCCTCTCAAGCTGACTCATATCATTATCATTGAATCATCATCAGCATCACCATACTGATCATTGTCAAGACAAGGGAGACTTGTAGCATGAAAAGCACACAAAAAACACTTTGCAAGGTCACACTCTCTCACTTTCTGAAACATAGTTTGCATGCTTCTCAAGCTGACCATCATCACCCATCACCAAATTATCATGGTCAAAAGGGAGATTTGTTAGCATTAAACACAACAAAACAACTCTGCAGGTCAACACTCTCAGCAGCTTTGAAACAGTAGTTGCATGCTTCTCAACCTGACTCATCATCAGCACCACCACTATCATTGCAAAGCAAGGGAGACTTGTTAGCATTGAAGCACACAAAAAAAACACACTTTGCAAGGTCACACTCTCTCCGCTCGAAACAGTAGTTTGCATGCTTCTCAACCTGACTCATCATCATCATCAACCCCTACATGGTGAAAGCAAGGAAAGTTTGTTAGCATTGAAAGCACACAAAACACACTTGCAAGGTCCCACCTCTCAGCTTCTGAAACAGTAGTTGCATGCTTCTCAACCTGACTCATCATCCATCACCAACACTATCATTGTCAAAGCAGGGAAACTGTTGCATTGAAAGCACACAAAACACACTTGCAAGGTCCACACTCTCTCAGCTTCTGAAAACAGTAGTTGCATGCTTCTCAACCTGACTCATCATCCATCACCACCACACTTCATTGTGAAAGCAAGGGAAACTTGTTAGCATGAGAAAGCACCAAAACACACTTTGCCAAGGTCACACTCTCTCAGCTTCTGCAACAGTAGTTGCATGCTTCTCAACCTGACTCATCATCATGATCACCACACTATCATTATCAAAGCAAGGGAGATTGTTAGCAATTAAAAGAATGCAAAATAAAACAAAAAAACCCTGTGGCCTCTGGCCACTCACCACCTTCTCCTCTTCTTATTATTTTATTTCCCCCTGCCTCCCTCCCTCTTCCTCCTCCTGCTGCGCCCATCTCCTCTTCCTCCTCCTCTGCTGCCTCCTCCGGCTCTTCCGCTCTGTGCTGCTCTATCGCCCTCCTCTCTTCCTCCTGCCTCCTCTTCCCCTCCTCTGCCTGCCATCTCCTCTTCCTCTTCCTCTCCCTCCTGCTGCTGCCTCCTCCTCCTCTTCCTCGCCCCTCTCCTCTTCCTCCTTTTCCTCCTGCCGCGCTGCCCCCATCTCCTCTTCCTCCTTTCCTCCTGCTGCTGCTCCCCTCATACAACAACCTCCAAGTTCCTTAAAACCCCCTGTTTCATGCTGGGTCCTCCACATAGCCATTAGGGAGAGTATGGTTTGCCAATTTCAGAAGATGCCTACTGTTGTGTATCTAACAATAAAACATACCCAGATGCCCCTTTGCTGCCCACCACTCTCCTCGCCATGAAATGAGCGTTGGAAAAAGAAGCATGAGCCAGTGAGATCTCAGGGAGGAAAAAAGAAAAAAGACCATGTAGTTCCATCCGAGTGAAACTTTGACGGTTACAGACCGCCATATTAGTACATATTCAGTATGTACTAGGGTAGGAAGGGACGGTGCCTTCCGTACCCCCTAACCCTAGTACGGACTGAGTCCGTACAAAATGGCGGCGGCCGTTCCACACGGCAGCCGCCATGATGGGCGTGATGAACGCGCCACCTCAAACGAGGCGGCGCGGACATGATGCCATCGCTCCACGTGAGGGCGCTTAACACGCCCTTGCGTGGAGCAGGAAGGAGCTCCGTTTCGGAGCTCTCTCCTGGTTTGCGTCGCTGGGCCAGCCTTCAGATGGCTGCGCCCAGCACGCAAGGGAGAAAGGGGCCAAGGTGGGTGTCCTTGGGGCTTGAAGCCCCAAGGACACCCCTTTCCAAGCTGCGGGGAGCGGCCTTTTGCTGCTTCCCCGCAGCCTGCAACGGCGGATCGGGGCGGTCTGTAACGCGCCTTTATGCCCCATCTCCCAATGAGAGTTTCAGCCAACGTATTTTTCTCCTCATGACAAAGCTTGAAGGGTGCAACTGCAATGAATTCCTTCCTACCTCTAATGTCAGAGCACACCTTTGCATGCAAAAAGTCCTAAATTTGGTTTCTGGGATCACTTTTTATTTTCTTTCATTTTTTTTTTCTTCTTCTTTAAGGACTCAAAAGAGTCTAATAGCAGTTTGACAGCAAATGAAGGATTGTGTGATCACTCCAAAACTGATTCTTGCTTCCTATGTCCAATGGATTCTTTAAAAAAGAACATGTCATGCCCTTTCGTCTGACCAGAATTATATGGTCAAAACACTCTCTAAGCATTGACTTCTAGTTCTGTACAACTACATCAACTGCAGGCCGTGCTACTTTCAGGTCTCCCTTGAGAATTCAACCATTTTGAAAGGATGCCTGTCAGCCCTTCATCTGCTAGCCTCGCACATCAAAGAGATCAGGGAAAACTATGAGATAATTGATTTCTCTTTACAATACTGCCAAGAACAGACAGATTGTTATAATAATTCCAGGTGTAGGCAAGACTCTTCTTGGCACATCATTTAGATCACTGCTTCACTTGATACTTCCAATGCTTCAGCACAGTAGATTACTATATTCCCCTCATTCATCTGTTATTAGTTGCAGTTTACCTCCTGCCTCACATTACCACAGCTGCAATCTTGTGTTATTCCACATAATTATTTTAATTTTTAGTAGACCTCCCTTCCTTCCTTGTCCTTCCTTCCTCCTTGTTTCTTTTCCTTTCTGCTTTCTTCAGCATCTATGAGGGTAATAATTCTTATTTTGCATTTTGCTCCCTTTTCTGATATTGTTGTTAGTGAATTAATTAGAAAATAAACTCTAAATATTATAACAAGATTGATGCATGATCCTGCCAATGTTAATCCATGGGAAAACTGCATTTCATTCTCTTTCACTGGCTTAAAAACAACAACAAACATGATACTTGGGCATTGGGGAAGGAAGAGGGAGAGGTGGTCCAATCTAACCACCTCAGTGCTGATCACATGACTGTACATTTTCATAAATAAAAGATAAATAAAATGCCATTTTATTTTGTCTTTCTCCATCATGTGCATGTGTACATTTAAATTCCTCTCTGTCACTCACGGGGCAGCAAAGGGCGGAAAGGGATTGGATGGGGAGGCATTCAGTCAGAGTGGGTCCAATAGATTGACAGGGGCAATTGGCTGATAAGTTGATTCATGCTAGAACAAGGAAAGGAGTGAACTCCCCGAGTGAATGTGTGACAGGTTATGCCAATGTCGCTGTGGGATCACTGCGGACCCGAAAAATGCAAAATGAGGCTGATTTATTTTAAAATTTTTGGTCAATATAGATGTTCCCCTGGACTTCAGATTTCTTGACTGTAGTCTCCATTCTGATTAAATGACCAAGGGGGAAAACAGACCGGCAGTTTACGCCGGCCTGGGTGCACTGAGGGAGGGCAGAACGTTTACACACTCCTAGCCCTTCTTCCTCCACCGGGGCACCATCTTGGCCTTTATGAATGTATAACCTAGAGTTACACATTTGCAACTTTCATGACTATTTCATATTCATGACCACTACATAACCACTACTTTAAGGGCTACATAGGGACTCTGAAAATTCCCCAGTCCCTACTTAGGGGCAGTAGCTGCTGCAATCAACAGGAGTCCATTCCCCGGTCAGTCAGGAAGCAGCTAGCTGGCATTCTCATATCCCTTGCACAATTGATCTCTGGTGTGAAGAGGAACTGCAACAGGTCCTGCTTCTGCCTGTGGCACCAGAGATTGCTCATGGGAGGGGATGGAAACCACAGTCAGCTGCTTCCAAAGCAAGAGGGGGACAACCCCCTGTCAATTTGACTGCTTGCTGCCTGGTAAGTGGGAAAGGGAAGGACTTATGTATGTATTCATAAATCTCCAAGAGGACTTCTGCTAATCTATCTAAGGTTTAGGTATGACTACATTCTAGTGTTGTTGTTTTCATAGTTTGGAAAAGCCACTGCTTTAAACTACAGTGTCTAGAATTCCCTAGCCAGCATGACCACTGGATTCTCTGAAGAACAGTCCCAAAAAGTAACTTTTCTAAGGTCTGCTGATCTTTGCTTTTGTGCAGATGTTGCTCCCGCCTTCTCTTATCTCTCTCAATACACACACACGTTGCATACCACATGATTCCAGGTCAGCTGAGTCATTCTTATTAGCAAGTTGTGCATTAATTGCTAGAAATGAAAACAAAAGCAAAAGATTTTGAGATGAAGGAATGGATTTAATGGTTGATAAGGCCTAATGTAATTTTTTTAAAAAACACCACATACTAACAGCTTTCAGGATGAATTTTGGCTACTGCATCCTAGCCCAAAAGTAGCAAGCTCCCCTAACAGAAGTTATTACCTTCCCTTCCCTCTCAGCTTTCCAACCTGTTTTAATAAATTCACCATGATAGCAAAGTGATTCATGAAGAGAAGGTAAGTAGGCAGAGAGGCCTGCAATTGTATGGGCCATGATTATATAAAATAATGTCATCTCTATATAAATATAGAGGAAGGCTTTCTTGCAACCTTTTGAAAGGAGTGAGCTGTGGGAGCAATTACATCAACAAGCAGTTTCTTCTAGACATGTGAGTTTTCCAGGGAGCTTTTCTATTATGATATCTGTGAAGTACATCACAAAAATCCAGGCAATATCTGTATTGTATATTCTCACTGAATGCTGTCTTCATCACAATCTCACTTTCCTGTGAAAGTGAGATTTTCATTTTAACTACAGTATCCACCTAAGTGCACCTTGCATGTTTTTCCATATGATACGCCTGCAAAATTAATTCAGCTTTGATGGTTTCTCAAATGTATTCTAACCCATGTTGTGCTTTTTTATATCCATAGAGCTGATGAATCATGGAGTTATTCATTTGTCATTAGCCTAAAGTATTGCTTTATGCTCCCTTGCACATGTCTGCAGTTTTCTGGTTCAGATGAGTATGGCAGGATTCATCCAGGGACAGCCTTTCAAAGTTATATTATAAAAGCATTTTATTGAAATAGCATTTATTACAAATATTCCTATTTTTATTGATTATATTTATCTAAATCCTTCCTTTTCCTTAGCTCTGGAAATTGAAGCTACATCTAGACTGCAGAAATAATGCAGTTTAAACACTACATTAATTGCCATGGCTCCATCCTACAGAGTGCTGGCATTTGTAGTTTTGTGAAATACCAGCACTCTTTGGCAAAGAAGGCTAAAGACCTTGTAAAACTGCAAATCCTATGATTCCATAGGATGGAATTACAGCACTTAAAGTAGTGTCGAACTGCATTCTTTCTATTGTGTTGAAACACCCTAATATAGTGTACAAAAACTGAAACAGATATCATTAAAAATTAATATCATGGAAAGGTTAAAATACAGTATAACAAAATTATTAATTTTTTAGAAAAATTAAAGCATACCCATAAAAAAATGAATAGCAACAAATAAATATGGGATAGCACATTATTACAGGCCCTGTCACCTTGAGCTACCAAACCTCAAACAAAAATCTTCACCTAGAAGGTGGAGGATTCCAGTCTAGCTTTTCTAGAAAGGGGGTTCCATAACATGGAACAGCCAGGAAGGCCCTCTTTCTTGGTTCCACAAGATAGAATCATAGGGTTGGAAGAGACCACAAGGGCCATCCAGTCCATCCCTCTGCCATGCAGGAACACACAATCAAAGCACCTCAACCCATGGCCATCCAACCTCTGTTTAAAGACCTCTAGAGAAGAAGACTCCACTACACTCCAAGGGAGTGTGTTCCACTGTCAAACAGCCCTTACTATTAGGAAGTTCCTCCTAATGTTGAAGTGGAATCTCTTTTCCTGTGGTTTGCATCCATTGTTCTGTGTCCTAGTCTCCAGAGCAGCAGAAAACAAGCTTGCTCCATGCTCAATATGACACTCCTTCAAATATTTAAACAGGGCTAGCATATCATCTCTTAACTCTCTCCTCCAGGCTAAGCATACTCCCTAGGCTATCCCTAGGCCTCTCCGCATAGGGCATGCTTTCTAGACCCTTAATCATTTTGGTCACCCTCCTCTGGACATACTCCAGCTTGTCAACATCCATTCTGAACAGTGGTGCCCAAAAATGGGCATAGTATTCCAGGTGAGGCCTGACCAAAGCAGAATAGAGTGGCACTATTACTTCCAGATATACATGTGCAAGTGATGGGATGGAGGAAAGGGCCTTCCCTGAAGATCTCAGAACATGACAGACCCATATGGGAGAGTAAGTGCCTTCACATAACCTGGACCTGAGTCATATGGATCCTAAGTAGAACTTTGAAGTGTGCCCAGAAATGGACCTGCAGCCAGTGAAGATATTGCAACAAGGGAGTTGAATGCTCCCTGTAGCCAGCCCTAGTTAAAAATCTGGTTGCAGCTAGATTTAACAGGATATAATTAAGACATGTCCCATCCTGGTTAGACCAGGTAGCTATAGGAATGGGTGCACTTGGCACATGAGCTTTAACTGTGCAAATGTGCTCCTTGCCACTGTAGAAACCTGAGCTTCGAGGTTCTAAGTTGCATCCAGGACGGCAGTTAAGAACAAACAATATGTCGATAGACTGCAACTCCCAACATGTAGTGCCTATGGCTGTGGGCGTAATGGCTGCTTGACTTGTAGTCCAAATGCACCTAGAGGGCAACATATCTCACTCTCCTCTAAAATTTGTTGATAGGGAGAAAGCCACCTTTTTTTCCTCTTTTTCTCTTGTAAAAGGTACAGACGTTCGGCGAAGAAATAAAGCAGGAACATGTGAAGATTCTTAAAGGCGGATCAAATTTGCTTCAAAATTGTCCTCACTTTTTAGGTGACACTCTTACTATGCCCAGCTCCATCACACAACAGGTTTGAGGAGACTGCTCTAAAGCAATAATTCTAAAGTGTCTGATGCAGGGAACTGGAAAATGGGTATTTCCCCCCAGTGTGCCAGAGACCAGTCCCTGTTTGGGCCCATTGACTACAACTCTTTGCTTCTTTCATGGAAACTCACAGCAGACAGCAGCTAAGACTCACAGATTGGTCTAAAGCCCAGGAACCCATGAGGATACAGTCCCAGTGTTGTCTCCCAACAGCATCTTGAGCCAACTCAGAACTCATTTATGAAGAGAATATTTGTACAGAAAAGATTTTCTTCACCATTGAGGTCTAATTACATAGGATAAGGGAGAGCCAGACGTGATCTCCTCACCCCAAAATTATAAGGCGGGGGGGGGGATGTAAATACACTCATCACTCCACATTGCTGAGGTAGAGGCACAGACCCCGTGAATGCAGAAAAACCCAATAACAAAAACCTTGTTTTTTACCTGAGAGAACACCTATCTGGAATCTCTAGGTCCTACAGTGCAACCTGTGGTCAACATCTGCTAGACCTTGACCACAGAATTGAGCTGGAGAGCTACAAATGCCTAGCGAGGTTCTCTCTAGGAATCTCTAGATCCTCAGTGCGACTTTTGGTTAAAGTTGACCACAGCGTTGCATTGGAGGACTAGATATTCCTAGAGAGAATATAATAAAATCATGAATAATCAAACCCAAAAGTCAAAGTCGTAAGTGGAAGGACGAGTGTGCAAATGGGTCTGATTGATATCACTTTGACTGAGTGGAGGGAGGAAAGGACTAAACCGTTCAGGGCCTTCAAATAATTTTAGGGCGATCGTAATGTGAAGGAGGGTTTTCTTGGCAAAGTTGTTCAAAGGGGGGTTACATTGCCTCTGAGGCTGAGAGTGTGTGACTGCCTAAGGTCATCATGGGATTTCCATGGCTGAGTGGGGATTTGACCTATTCTCCCAGGATCCTAGGCAACACCCAAACCACACTCACACAGCTAAACACAGGCTCCCATCACGCTTGTTGTAGGGGTATGTTTTTTAAGTTGGAATAGTGTGACTCTACAGAAACCATGGAGTAACTCAGCACCATGGACCCAATGTGCAACAGGCACGATGGGCATTGAGGCAATCCGATGGCCATCCAGACGCCGGCTAGGAGGTGCCAAATGCAACAGGAATCGAAGGGATTCTCAGTCTTGTGCGTATTTAATTATGCCTTTTTGTAACCTAAAATCATAGATTGGAGGAAACCCAAGGACCATCCATCTAACCCTTCTGCCAGGGAAAACACTATCCAAGCCTTCCCGAGACAGATGCCATCCAGCCTCTGTCTCAAGACCCAAAGAAGGAGACACAACCACTCCAAGGCGCAGCATTTCCACTGTCAACAGCTCTTACTGTCAGGAACTGCCTCCAATGTTGAGCTAGATCTCTTTTCTGTACTTGCATCCATTGTTCTGTATCTGTTCTCTGGAGCAGCAGAAAACAGCTTGCTCCCTCCTCAATATGACATCCCTTCAAATATTTAACAGGGCTGCATATCAACTCTTAATCGTCTCTTCTTCAGGCAAATCCCCAGCTCCCTAAGAAGCTTCATAGGGCTTCAGGGTTTCAAGACCCTTCACTTTTAGTCGCTGTCCTTTGGACACCGTTCCAGCTTCTCAACTCCTTTTGGCATGGTGGGCCCAGACCTGACACAGGATTTATTCCAGGTGAAGCCGACCAAGAGAATAACTGGAATACAGTCGGCCCTCCTTACCATGATTTTTTATCACAGATTTAAACAGCAAACTTGATTTTCATTTTATATAACAGACACAATTTTGCTATGCATTTTATTCAGTGGGGGCTTGAGCACCATGGACTTGTTATCTGCAGGGGACCTGGAACCAAACCCCAGTGGATAATAAGGGCGCATGTACATCATTTGCCTCAATCTAGATACTACACTTCCGTTGATGCAACCAAGAATGCATGGCTTTCTTAGCTGAAGCATCACACTGACAGTCTACCAAGACTCTAGGTCCCTTTCATCACAAGAAATTCCTAAGCAACCAGTCAGCTGCCGAGAATTAAACGTGAGATTTTACTATTGAAATCAAAGGGGTCTCACGTTTCTGAACTTTGACTGCCATAAGTCTTTGGGGGTGAGGGTTTGACTCAACCACACAATTGGACTTGAAATACGCCAACTACTCTGGCAGTGCTGCTTTGCAAAAATTATCACAAATAGTCAAGATTCTGGAAGTCCAACCATCTGTCCCAAGTGGGGAAATTCTCCCCAAAATAAAGGATATTTGTGCAAAGGAGAAGGAGAAAGAGATTCAGACTGCCAATGTGTGTTGGACGAGAAGTTGGGAGGCAAGGGTCAAATCTTCCTTGGCCATGAAACCAGTGGGTGACCTGGGCAAGGCACTCTCTCATCTCAGATAGACATGGCAAAGACCCCCCTCCCCCAAGAAAGTGCCAAGGAGCCCCCTGATAAGTTGGAACGACTTCAAGGCACTGGTCTAAATTGGATGGAACCACAATAGAGGGCAAAGAGGCCCGGCCATGTGCCGATGCGAGGAGGGTGAACAACCTCTGCCTGAAATCTGAAGTGCCTTCATCCATTTCAACTTACAGATCAGCCCCAGCGGCTCGGGTCGCCAGAATCCCTCTTTGGGACTGAGCTGACAATGGGAAATGCCCTCACAGCAGAATTCCATTTCAAGCCCAAGCTACTGCCACACTGCAGAATCAATGCAGCCTGACACCCGCTTTAACGCCACGGCTCCATCCTATGGAAATCCTGGGATGCCCAGTTTGCTGGCACCAAAGCATCTCACAAAAACTACACATCCAAGGCTTTCTGTAGCGCTGAGCCACAGTGCTTGAAGCAGCGTCAAACTGCATTCACTCAAGGTAGATACAGCCCACGTTCAGTGTAGGTTAACTTTGGGTGCTCTGCACTATAGAAATAATGCAGCTTGACCGTGCATGGCTTCATAGAAACCTGGTGATGTGCAGTAGTTTGCTGTGACACCAGAATTTCTAAGAGAGAAGGCTAAAATATCATACACAATTCAAATGCCGGATTCCATAGGATGGGGTCAGCGGTATGAAACTGATCTAATAATGGGATGTCGTGCGATGTAGACACAGCGTTAAAGAGTGCTCTGCTTAAATCTGAAGACGGATCTTTTGCTAATTCCGCAAATCCCGTAAATGGCAAGGGGCTCCCATCTTGTGACCCTTATGGACACAGAGAAGAGAGTTTCCCATGTTCTCTGCCTCAGATCAGCCCCTCCTACAACAGCCTGACCCAGGAGAAAGCAGACTAGAATAACCATAAACAAATAAAATAAAATAAGTTGGTTGTTTGGGGAATCCATGGAGAAGAGGGGGAACTGATTTATCAATACAATAAAACAGATGTTCTGGTCTTATGCTATTAGACCAATATCAACATCGTGGTCTAGTGGCCTCATGCATGACTTTAGGAAAGCTCCTCCTGCAATTCTCTCTTTCGGTCTCAAAGGTGCTGCGAGACACTGATTAACAGAGTAACAAGGCATTATGTTTGAACAACTATGACAGCACAGCAGAACCCTGAGGTATTATGAACTACAATGGGAGGTCAGCTACATGGCTGAAAAGATTCCAGAATGCGTCAACTTGGGCATTGTGGCTTTGAGATGTGCAGCAGCAGGAGGGCAGGCAGGAGTGGTAAGCTTCAAAAGCTATTCCCAGCCCTCAGGAAGACCAGCAGCCAAGCCAGAACAAGCCTTCCCTCTTCCCCCAGCTCCACCAGGGGCACAGGCAGCAGAGGCAGCAGCAGCAGGAGGGCCTGGCGGAGTGGTAAGCTTCAAAAGCCACTCCTCCAGCCCTCAGAAGACCAGCAGCAAAGCCAGAAGCAAGCCTTCCCTTCCCCAACTCCACCAGGGCACAGAAGGCAGCGAGGCAGCAGCAGCAGGGGGAGTGGAAGGAGAGGGAAGCTTCAAAAGCCATTCTTCCACCCTCAGAAGACCAGCAGCAAGCCAGAAGCAACCTTCCCTCGTCCCCAACTCCACGAGGGACACAGAAGGCAGCAGAGGCCAGGCAGCAGGAGGGCATGGCAGAGTGGTAAGCTTGAAAGCCACTCCTCCACCCTCAGGAAGACCAGCACCAAGCCAGAAAGGGCCTTCCCTCCTGGGGCACAGAAGGCAGAATAGTCCAGGGAGGAGAGGAGGCGTACAGGAGAGGGAAGCTTCAAAACCACTCCTGCAGCCCTCAGGAAGACCAGCAGCCAAGCCAGAAGCAAGCCTCCTCTCCCCCACTCCACCAGGGTACAGAAGGCAGCAGAGGCCAGACAGCAGCAGGAGGCATGGCAGGAGTGAGAACTTCAAAAGCCATTCCTCCAGCCCTCAGGAAGACCAGCAGTGAAACCAGAAGCAAGCCTCCCTCGTCCCCACTCCACGAGGGGCAACAGAAAACAAGAATCCGGCAGGAGCAGGAGGCATGGGCAGGAGTGGTAAGCTTGAAAACCACTCCTCCAGCCCTCAGGAAGACCACCAGCCAAGCCAGAAGCAAGCCTTCCCTCTTCCCCCAACTCCACCACCCGGGGCACAGAAGGCAGAATGGTCCAGGAGGAGCAGGAGGGTGTAGCAGGAGAGGGAAGCTTCAAAGGCCCTCCTCCAGCCCTCAGGAACCAGCAGCCAAGCCAGAGCAAGCATTCGCTTCTCTCTCTCCCTCACTCCCCAGGGGCACAGAAGGCAGGAGAGGCCAGGCAACCAGCAGGAGGCATGGCAGGAGTGGGAGCTTCAAAAGCCACTCCTCCAGACCTCAGGAAGACCAGCAGCAGCCGAAGCAAGCCTGCCATCTTACCCCAACTCCATCAGGGGCACAGAAGAACAGAGGCCAGGCAGCAGCGGAGGCATGGCAGGAGTGGTACCACTTCAAAAGCCACTGCTCCAGCCCTCAGGAAGACCAGGAGCCAGCCATAAGCAGCCTTCCCTCATTCCACCCACTCCATCAGAGGCACAGAAGAACAGAGGCCAGGCAGCAGCAGGAGGGCATGGCAGGATGGAAGCGTTCAAAAGCCACTCCTCCAGCCCTCAGGAAGACCAGCAACCAAGGCAAGAAGCAAGCCTTCCCTCTTTCCCCAACTCCACCAGGGGCACAGAAGGCAGCAGAGGCCAGGCAGCAGCAGGAGGGCATGGCAGAAGTGGTAAGCTTCAAAAGCCATCTCCAGCCTCAGGAAGAAGCAGCAGCCAAGCCAGAAGCAAGCCTTCCCACTCCCCCAACTCACCAGGGCAAGAAAGCACAGAGGCCAGTCAGAAGCAAGAAGGCATGGCAGGAGGGGTAAGCTTGAAGGCCACTCCTCCAGCCCTCAGGAAGACCAGCAGCCAAGCCAGAGCAAGCCGTCCCTCTTCCCCCACTCAACCAGGGGACAGAGGCGCAGAGGCCGGGCAGCACAGGAGGGGCAATGGCAGGAGTGGTACGTTTCAAAAAGCCACTCCTGCAGCCCTAGGAAGACCAGCAGCAAGCCAGAAGCAAGCCTTCCCTCTTCCCTCCAACTCACCAGGGCACAGAAGGCAGCAAGGCCAGCAGAGCAGGAGGGCATGGCAGGATGTAAGCTTCAAAAACCACTCCTCCAGCCCTCAGGGACCAGGACCAAGCCTAAGCAAGCCTTTCCCTCTTCCCCCTCAACTCCATAGGGGAGCAGAAGACAAGAGGCAGGCAGCAGCAGGAGGGATGGCGGAATGGTAAGCTTTCCAAAAGCCCTCCCTCCAGCCCTCAGGAGACCAGCACCAAGGCAGAGCAATCCTTCCCTCTTTCCCCAACTCCACCAGGGCTCCGAGGGTGGCTTCCTTACGATTCACCCTGGGGGGCGAGGTGTTCCCCCAACTCCACAGGGAAGAAAGCAGCAAGCAGTCGACAAAAGGCATGCAGGAGGGTAAGCTTTAAAGCCACTCCTCCAGCCCTCAGGAAGACCAGCAGCCAGCCAAGAAGCCTTTCCCTCTTCCAACTCCACGGCACAGAAAGAGAGGGCCAGCAGCAGCAGGAGGGCATGGCGATGTACTTCAAAGCCACCCCCAGCCCTCAGGAGACCAAGCAAGCCAAGCAGCCTTCCCTCTTCCCCCACTCCTCGGGCACAGAAGACAAGAGGCCAGCAGCAGCAGAGGCATGGCAGGATTAAGCTTAAAAGCCACTCCTCAGCCTCAGGAAGACCAGCAACCAAAAGCACCTTCCCTCTTCCCCACTCCACCAGGGCACAAAGGCGCAGAGGCCAGCGCAGCAGGAGGCTGGCAGAGTGGTAAGCTTCAAAGCCATCCTCAGCCCTCAGGAAGACCAAAGCAAGCGAACAAGCCTTCCCCCCGACTCCACAGGGCACAGAAGACAGAGGCAGCAGCGAAGGAGGGCATGCAGGAGGGTGTTCAAAGCCACTCCTCAGCCTCAGGAGACCAGCACCAGCAGAACAAGCCTCCCTCTTCCCAACTCCACCGGGCACAGAGGAGCAGAGGCCAGGCAGCAGCAGGAGGCTGGCAGGAAAGTAACTTCAAAAGCCATCCTCAGCCCTAGGAAGCCAACAGCAAAGCAACCTCCCCTTCCCCAACGCCACAGGCAAAGAACAAGAGGCCAGAGAGCAAGAGGCGGCAGAGGGGTAAGCCTTTACTCCTCCAGCCCCAGGAAACCAGCAACCAAGCAAAAAGACCTTCCCTCTTCCCACTCCACCAGGGCACAGAAGGCAGCAAGGCAGCAGCAGCAGGAGGGCATGGCGGAGTGGTAAGCTTCAAAGCCACTCCTCACCTCAGGAAGACCAGCAAACCAGAAAAAGCTTCCCTTCCCCCAACCCACCAGGGGAAAGAAAAGAGGCCAGCAGAGCAGAGGCATGGCAGGAGGGTAAGCTTAAAACCACCCTCCAGCCTCAGAAGACCACAGCCAACCAAAGCAAGCCTTCCCTCTTCCCCAACTCCACCAGGAAAGAGCAGCAGAGCCAGGCACAGAAGGAGATGGCAGGAGGTAGCTTAAGCCACTCTCCAGCCCTAGAACAGCAGCAGCCAGAGCAAGCCTTCCCACTCCCCAACCCACAGGGGCAAAGAAAGCAGAGCCAGCAGAAGCAGAAGGCATGGCAGGGGGTACTTTAAAGCCCTCCCCACCCTTAGACAGCACCAAGCAAAAACCTTCCTCCTTCCCAACTCCACCAGGGCACAGAAGCGCAGAGGCAGGCAGCAGAGGAAGGCAGGAGTGGAACTAAAAGCCACTCCCCACCCTCAGAAGACAAGCAAGCAAAGCAAGCCTTCCCTCCCCCAACCCCACAGGGCACAGAAGGCAGCAGCAGAGGGCAGGGATCACAAAGGCCAGGAAGGGCCAAGCCAAGGCTGCACTCCCTGTTCATTCCCCAGGGGCAGGATTAATCCAACCGGGCCACCCAGCTTATTAAATCCCACCAGGCGAGCGCCTGGCCGGGTTACAAGTGCGGGAGGCCGCTCCACTAATGGGAAGACGGGGGACCACTAGCCACACCCCCTGGACGGAACCGCAACTCTCTCCACCAACCGGTGCACAGAAGGAGCAAGAGGAGGAAGGAGTGAAGGAGGGAAAAAAACAACCCCAGCCCCGCCCACCAGAGCCCTTCCCCTCCCCTGGTCAGTGGCCAGAAGCAGCAGGGCGGAAGCATCAGGGGCTGCGGGATTACGGTCCCACCACTCCTCCCCCGCCCCCCCCCCCCCCCTCCACCCCCCAGCCCGCGGCCTCCGTATTTAAAAATCCTGCACTTCCCACCGCCTTCCTTCCCCCCAGCCCCCGCCCTTCTTTTCCCTCCCCACCTCCCCCCCTTTCCTTCCTCCCCTTCCATCCCTTCTTTTCTTCCCCTTTCTTCCCCCTTCCCCAGGCTTAAATTCCTCCGGTCCCTCTGTCCGTTTCCTACCCCTGTTCCCTTCCCGCCCCTCTTGCTTTTAACTCTTCCCCTCTTCCTCTTTCACCCCCTTCCTCATCTTCTCCCACACCTCCTGCCCTTCCGTGCTTCTTTTCCGCCAGCCGGCCTGTTTTTCCCCCTCCCTTCCCCCCTTCCCCTTCTTTCTCCTTCCTCCCTCTTTCTATTCCTTCCCCTTTTTTCCTCCTCCCTCCTCCTTTCTTCTTTCTTCCTTCCTTCCTCTTTTTTCTCATCCCTCCTCCCCTCCCTCTACCCCTCTCGTTCCTTCCTCCGTCCGCTCTCTCCTTTCTTTTCTTCTTTACTCATTTCGCTTCCCCTTTTCGGTCGTCCTCCTTTGCCTCTTTCTCCCCTGTCCCTTTGTTCTTCCTTCCGCGTTGTTTCCTCCCACCCTTCCCTCCTCCCGTTCCTCCCCCCTTCCCCTGCCCCCCTTCCTCTTCCTATCACTCCTTCCCCCTTCCCCCTCTTTCCTTCCTTCCTTTCTTCTCTCCCCGTCCCCTCATCCTTCCCTTCTCCCATTCCCCTCTCCTCCCGCCCTTCCATAAAGAGGAGGGCGCCTATAATCCAAGAAGGCAGCAGAGCCAGGCAGCAGCAGGTGGGGATGGCAGGAGTCTAGTTTTAAAAGCCACCCCTCCGCCCCAGGAAACCACAGCCACCAGAAGCAAGCTTCTTTCTTCCCCCAGCTCCCCAGGGGCACAAGCAGCAGAGGCCAGGCGGACAGCAGGAGGGAGCAGGAGTGTAACTCAAAAGCCACCGCACCCAGGAAGACCACAGCCAGCCATAACAACCTTCCAACTTTCCCAACTCCACAGGGCAAAGAAAGCGCAGAGCCAGGCAAAGCAGAAGGCATGGCAGAATGGTAGCTTTAAAACCCTCTCCAGCCCTCAGAGACCACACCAACCAGAAGCAAGCCTCCCCTTCCCCAACTCAACCGGGGCACAGAGGCGCAGAGCCAGGCAGCAGCAAGGAGCGGCAGAGTGGTAGCTCAAAGCCCCCTCCAGCCCTCGGAAGACCCACCAAGCAGCAGCTTTCCCTCTTTCCCCAACCACCAGGGCACAGAAGCACAGAGGCCAGCAGCAGCAGGAGGCATGAGGAGTGGGTAGCTTTAAAAGCCACTCCTCAGCCCTCAGGAAACCAACAGCCAAGCCAGAACAAGCCTTCCTCTCCCCACTCACAGGGGACAGAAGGCAGCAGAGGCCTGGCAGCAGCAGGAGGACGTTGCAGGAGTGGTAAGCTTAAGCCACTCCCAGCCCCAGGAAACCAGCAGCAAGCCAGAGCAGCTTCTCTTCCCAACTCCACCAGGGCACAGAAGAACAGAGGCAGAGCGCAGGACGCTGGCAGGAGAGAGCCATCATGCCTCAAGCGGCCACTCGCCGCTGGGTGGACATTTTCCCCATTGGGGCAGATATCCACCGGTTCCCACCCGCTTAAAATGCCCCCCAGGTCGCTGCCTGTGCCGGGTTCAATGACGGATGCAGCTCGCACTATGGGAAGACGGGGACCACTAGCACCCACCCCGGTCGGACTGATCTTGGGGTTACTCTCAGAGTCCAGCATGCTTTGAGCCGGCTGGATTCAACCCGGCTTAACCAAAGAAGGAAACGAAAGGAGAAGGAGTGGAAGAGGAGGAAGAGAGAACATACTCCCGCAGCCCCCACATCCCTTCCATGGCCACTGCGGTCAGTTGCTGCGCCCAGCCAACTGACCAGCATGGCATAGGAAGGGCATGGGGGCAGGGCTGCTGGAGATATAGTCTCTCTCTTCCTTCCTTCCTCCACCCCTTCTCCTCTTCCTCCCCTTCCTCTCCTCTTTCCTTTTCCCTTTCCTTTTCCTCTTTCCCCGCTACCTCTCCCTTTTCCTCCCTCTTTCCTTCCCTTCATCCCTCCCCCCTCCTCTTTTTTCTCTTTTCTCTCCTTCTCCTTCTTCCTTTTCCTTTCACCTCCCTCCTCCCCCTTCCTTCCTCCTTTAGTCCCTCTCCTCTCCTTCTTTTCTCCTCTTTACTCCTTTCCTTCCCCCTTACTCCTTCCTTCCTTCCCTTCCTACTCTTACTTTCCGTCCTTCCTTGCTTTCCTTCCTTCTTTTTTTGTTTGTTTCCTCTACCTTTCATCCTCTCTCTTCCTCCCTCCCTTCCCTTTCTTTCTACCTCCTTTCCTCTTTCCTTCTTTTCTTTTTTTACTTCCTCCCTTTCGGCTCCCTCCATCTTCCTCCCTCACTTCCTTTTGTTTCTCCTTCTTCCTTCCTTCCTTCCTTCTTCCTTCCTTTTTCCCCTCCCCCCTCCCCCCGTCCTTCTCTTATCTTCTCTTTGCTTCCTTCACGCCCTCTTTCCCTTATTCCTCTCCCCTCCCTCTTTCCTTTCTTTCTTTTGTCATTCCTCCTCCTTTCCTTTTCCTTCCTTCTTTCCTTCCTTCCTCCCTCCCTCCCTTCCTTCTTCTTTCTTCCATCACTTCCCCTCCTTCTCTGTTTCTCTTCTTCATGCCTTCCTTTCCTCCCTTGCTTTCTTATTTCCTTTCTTCTCCTTTCCTTCTTCCTTTTCATTCCACCTTTCCTTTTTCTTTCTTTTTCTTTCTTTCTGCTTCCTTGTCCTTCCCTTCCTCCTTCTTTCTTTTCCTTCCCTAATCACCCTTCTCCTTCCTTCCTTCCCCTCCTCCTTCCCCCTTCTTCCCTCTTCCCCAGAACCTCCTTCCTTCCTTTCCCTTTCCCCTCCCCATTCCCTTCTCCTCCCCTTTCCCCTTCCCCTCCCCCTCTCTTCCCATGAAAGAAGAGGACTCCCAATTATCCAGAACGAGACCTCTGGAGACCAGAGGCAGAGGATGATGATGGGTCTCTGCTGGTGCCTTATTATTATTATTATAATGATTAGTTATTATTATTATTATACAGTATTAACCTTTATTTATGAAGCGCTTAAATGTTACACAGCGCTAGTACATGCAATCTTTTTAGTTAGACGGGGCATGCCCTCAGGCTTAAAATCTGAGACGGGCATGGCCCTTCTTCGTGTGCTGCTTGCCATCCTCCGCTTTGTTCAGGAGGCAGCCTCCAGTCTCAGGGGGAACCCCTCCTCGCTTTTTCCCATTCCTTCCGTCCGTCCTTCGTCCATCCTTCTTCTTTCCGCCTGCCTGCTGCCGGCCATCGGCAGCAGAGATGGAAGGATGATGATGAACCAGCTTCCCTATTGATGAGCAAGAACAGCCAGGAAGAAAACAAAGAGACAAAGCCAGCAGCAGAGAGTCCCAAAAAAAAGACGGCGAAAGATATTTCTAGTATGGGTATTTTATAATAAAAAATAAGTTTATGTTTCAAAATAGTACTTTTGTGTTCAGCACTTTGTTGTGTTGTTTCTTCAGAAACCTTCTGACTTCCCAATTTCTCTCAGCCTGCTTTTAATAGTACCAGTTTCTCTTTCCCTTTCTCCGGCTCCGCAGCTTTCCTTCCATTGCGAACTCTTCCAATAATCCCAGTAAATCCGTTCCCTTCCCACTGTCTTTAATTATCTGTATTCCTTTCCTGCCGAGGCAAAAGAGGGTTGGCTTATATCACCCTTGGTAAGTAAACTTCATCAGAACTCTAGGTTCCCTATGTATTTCTGCTCACGAAGAGAGCCGCCTATACAGTGGTACCCCCCTCGGGATAAACGAAATATACCCAAGGTTACGACATTTCGGGATACGAAAACATCACCATAAGGGAATCATTGTTCCGGTACGAATGTTTTTTTGTTTTCGGGGTACGAAAAAATGTTGGTGCTTTTTTCGGCTTTTTTTTCCGCACGGAATCCGCGGCTTTTCCCCTTCCCCGATTACAGCCTATGGCAATTACGGCTACGAAGGATTTTCGGGTTGACGAAAGCGCCGCTTACGAATTAAGTTCGTAACCCGAGGCAACCAAATGTAATGGCCCTTAGTAGTAACATTTCAGCGCTAGGATCCTATTATTCCTGCACGGCCTAAGAGGGTCAGCCCGATAATATCCCCTATAGTAGTACTTCCAGGTCGAGGATCCTAATGAGTACCTGCACAGCTGAAAAGGTCGCCCTATATGGCCCTTAGTAGTAACTCGTCCACGCTCGGATCCGAGGTATTCCGGCACGGCAAAGAGGCTAGGCCTATTGGTCTTAGTAGTAACTTCTAGCCTCGGATCCTGGTGGATGCCTCACAGCCAAGAAGGATGGGCCCCTATTATATTAACCCTTAGTATAACTTCCAGCTCTTTGGATCCTAATGGATTTCCGCATGGCCGAAGAGGGATGGGATATATGACCCTTATAAGTAACTTCCAGCTCTCAGATAGGCTTTCGTCATCGCTTCTCCCCCAGCCGGCGCTGTATAGGCCTATCCCTGGTTTTCCACTCCACCAAATTCATCCAAGGAAGCCTGGGAAAGCTGCATGCGGCCAACTGCTTTCTTTCAGTCATCTCAAACGGTGCCACAAGATCTCATCATGGACTCACAGGGGTATAAATCAAACAATCCAACAAACATGATGCAGAGTTTTATCCAGGTCTGTTCAGGTCGTTTGCATCAGTTATTCACACAATGAGGATGTGGAGGCATTAGAAAAAAAACTCAGAGGAAACCCCAATATGATTATCTCAGAAAGTGGAGGGTTGTGGTAGCCCCACCCAACTTTATCTAGTGGTGTTCAGGATGCAGTGAAGAATGGAGATTTCAACTCAGATTCCTCCTGGATTTTTTACAGTGGTGAATAACCCCCGAGTTTTTTTAAAAAGATCGCGCATCATCGTTAGGGTGAATAATCTTTTTGTCTAACAGCCTGTGAACCAGAGGTTGGATGGCCATCAGTCGGGAGTTGCTTTGTTCATGGCTTCCTGGCACGGCAGGGGGTTGGACTAGATGCAATAATGGGCCCTTGAGGTCTCTTCCAGCTCTATGCTTCTATGAAATTTGTTCAGAAAAGGTTTGCCAATGGGCCCTCCCTGAGGGCTGAGAGAGTGTGACTTGTCCAAGTCACCCTTGAAGCAAAAGGGCCAAGGGGGGACTGGAACCCTGGACTGCAGAGTCTAGGGCCCACACGCAACCACTCTGGCACTCAAAAAAGCATGGTTAAGAGAAAGCAGGGCTGAACTTCCCACTCGGCTGCCGGGGTGCTTGCCTTCAACAACTGGCTGGAGACTGGCAAGCGAGGATTAGGATGGTGGCTGCCAGCGCAAAGCTAGGTTTACTATCCCCTGGGAACAGGCACCCGGAGAGTTCAGAAAATAGTGGTTTTTTCTACACACAGGCATAGCAGAAATAATTATTTTATTTATGTGGTCCCCTTGTGTTGTTTATTGTTGTTTTGCGTTGGCCTTACAAATGTTTTTCTGACGTATGGCACCCTAAGGCAAGGTATCATGGGGTTTCTTGGCAAATTTGTTCAGACGGGGTTTGGCACGGCCATGCCTCGGAGGCTGAGGAGGAACCAAGTGGGTTTCCATGGCCAAGCTGGATTGGGAATTCTGGCAACCAGCAATCCATCAACCTGAACCACCACAACCTTGAATATTATTTTATTAATGTGTCTCCTAGTTTAAAAAAGTAGTAAATGTTTTATTGTGGGTAAATAGGCCAGTCAGATGATAGC
Organism: Sceloporus undulatus; assembly: GCF_019175285.1. Classification (NCBI taxonomy): domain Eukaryota; kingdom Metazoa; phylum Chordata; class Lepidosauria; order Squamata; family Phrynosomatidae; genus Sceloporus; species Sceloporus undulatus. The sequence goes on along the minus strand of NC_056522.1, from coordinate 148,336,447 downwards.
TGTTCCAACACGATTCGCTCACCTCTTGAACATTTAAAAAATACCCAAGTAAAACAAGGCAAAATTACCTGTTAAATCATAAAAAGACGGAAATTCCAAATTCGTATTTAGCTGACAGAGGTGAGGCCGTACTACCTAAAAGGACCGGCACGTCAATTATTATACGAAACCCTTACTTAATAACTCCGTGACTTCAATTCAGTGAAGGCATCCAAGGTGACCTTACAATGGTTCAATGAAAAGTATTGGGTTTGGCCATGTATGGTCCTACACCAAAATACTGTGCTGAACTATGACTATAGTAAGATTCTGTTATAAGCAATAAACGTTTCAAAAACAACGGCCCATGCCAAACAGGCCAAAATAAGTGCTTGGGTCTTTGGAGATTGATTTAAAGATGATGCTCCTAAGAGGCCAAGCTGCCAAAACACGCTCCAGTCCTAAGGACTGGAGCAGCTTTGTGCAGCTTCTGGACTCTTAGGACGCTGCACAATTTACTCCAAAGTGACTGAAGCAGCTTTATTTTGGCCTGCTATAGGGAGCTAATGGATAAACTGGATTTGGCTAACTCAAATCACATTTACTGTAGCTGGCTTTCAAAGCTCCCTGAATTCTTCATTAGACAAAGTTGTTTGAAAATCATCCAGGAGAAAATTGTTATAAAATGAAAATGTTAGTCACAGAAGTTCTAAGTACGCATTTTAAAAATGCCATTGTTGGGAGTTCTGCATGAGAGAAAGGGAATGGAAAACTCTGTCCCTGTTAGATCCCAGTCAGCTGTGAAACTAGCTAGGTGGCCGTGGGCCTTCACTGTTTTGGGCAACTCAACAGTGAAAAGTGAACGCCTAGGTGAAAAGATGGCATTAAATGGTGAAAAACAAATAAAATGCCGTGGCTAGCCAGACTATTTTTTAAAATGCCACATGGTCCTGTAGTCGTTGGCAGAAGGAATTAACCAATGCCCATCGGAAGGTGTTGATCATTTGGGTGAACGCTTATTTCCAGTAATAGATTCCGAGACTAGAAAGTATAAAGGGCAATGACAAAATTGGCTTCCTGTGGCATCCAAAAGAGAGATGGCAATTAGATGGCAAGACAGAAGGCAGCAGAAAAAGAGGAACCACATTTCCAGATGGATAGGGGTTTTTTTGAAGCCATGAGAGCAACCCTAGAGCGGGCAGTAGAATGAGCAGGGGGATTTGCAGTCTCTCGTTCATAGGGTTGTCATAAACAAAGTTGACTTTAGTAGTGATTGGAGAAACCCATATGTTTCTCCTCGTCCAGAGAAACCTTGAGGAGAATTTTTTTAAAAAATATTCTTCCCCAAATCTCTCGTTCCAAAAGTGATTCTTCTCTCCCTTCCACAGCCAGCGAAATATTTTTCACAGATTTCTCTAATGACAATACAGTGGTACCTCGGGAATACGAAATAACCCGGTTACGAAATTTTCGGGATACGAAAAAATCCCATAGGAAAACATTGTTTTCCGGGTTACGAATGTTTTTTCGGGTTACGAAAAAAATTTTTGGTGGTCTTTTTTCGGACTTTTTTCGCGCGGAATCGCGGGCGTTTCCCCCCGCAATTAAGCGCCTATGGCAATTCGGCTTACGAAGGCTTTTTTCGGTTAACGAACGGTGCCCACGAACGAATTAATTTCGTAACCCTAGGCACCACGGTAAAGAAAGGAAGAATAATTAACGCTCATTACTTGGCATTTCAAACTCAATTACCATCATCAAAAGGAAGTTTGGGCATGGGTTTAAAGAACATCCTAGTGGGGGCGTTAAAACCCTGAAGGACCCGGCGAAAGGGGGAGGGAGGGGAAGAGAAAGCCCAGCTCAACAAGAATGCTAGAAGGGACCCTCAAAGGACCATCCAGTCCAAACCTCCTTCTGCTTGAAGGAAGACATGGGATCCAACGCTGCAAACTCTCCATGGTTAAGGTCATGCAATAATAATATATAATAATATAATAATAAGAATAGGAAAAAAGGAGGTGCAGAATATCACGAAACACAACACAGATAGTGGGTACTTACTGGGGGGGGTACTGCCAAAGTGTGAAGCCGTAATTTATAATGTGTACATCACAGCTGTCTCTGTTGTGTGTGTGTGTGGTGTGTGGGGTGCGACACGACAAAAACTTGTGGAGGCAGCCGAAAGTGTAATGCGGCATGTA